>NC_069500.1:1409746259-1409856259 GCF_027579735.1 Bombina bombina
CCATCTCCAGGTTCCTAAAATCCATGCCATATACACGTCCCTGATAGGGGACGTAACAGGGATTAAACTGATAAGAATAGTACTACTTAACACACCACTCATATCTGGTGGCACAGTAGATTGCACGCGCAGTGCCCCAAATTTGAAGTAGGAGGACCGACCAAGCATCTTTTTCCATCTCCCGGTTCCTAAAATCCATGCCATATACACGTCCCCTTATAGGGGACGTAACAGGGATTAAACTGATAAGAATAGTACTACTTAACACACCACTCCTATCTTGTGGCACAGTAGATTGTGCGCGCAGTGCCCCAAATTTGAAGTAGGAGGACCGACCAAGCATCTTTTTCCACCTCCCGGTTCCTAAAATCCATGCCATATACACGTCCCCTGATAGGGGACGTAACAGGGATTAAACTGATAAGAATAGTACTACTAAACACACCACTCATATCTGGTGGCACAGTAGATTGCACGCGCAGTGCCCCAAATTTGAAGTAGGAGGACCGACCAAGCATCTTTTTCCATCTCCCAGTTCCTAAAATCCATGCCATATACACGTCCCCTGATAGGGGACGTAACAGGGATTAAACTGATAAGAATAGTACTACTTAACACACCACTCCTATCTGGTGGCACAGTAGATTGCACGCGCAGTGCCCCAAATTTGAAGTAGGAGGACCGACCAAGCATCTTTTTCCATCTCCCGGTTCCTAAAATCCATGCCATATACACGTCCCCTTATAGGGGACGTAACAGGGATTAAACTGATAAGAATAGTACTACTTAACACACCACTCATATCTGGTGGCACAGTAGATTGCACGCGCAGTGCCCCAAATTTGAAGTAGGAGGACCGATCAAGCATCTTTTTCCATCTCCCGGTTCCTAAAATCCATGCCATATACACGTCACCTGATAGGGGACGTAACAGGGATTAAACTGATAAGAATAGTACTACTAAACACACCACTCATATCTGGTGGCACAGTAGATTGCACGCGCAGTGCCCCAAATTTGAAGTAGGAGGACCGACCAAGAATCTTTTTCCATCTCCCGGTTCCTAAAATCCATGCCATATACACGTCCCCTGATAGGGGACGTAACAGGGATTAAACTGATAAGAATAGTACTACTTAACACACCCCTCATATCTGGTGGCACAGTAGATTGCACGTGCAGTGCCCCAAATTTGAAGTAGGAGGACCGACCAAGCATCTATTTCCATCTCCCGGTTCCTAAAATCCATGCCATATACACGTCCCTGATAGGGGACGTAACAGGGATTAAACTGATAAGAATAGTACTACTTAACACACCACTCCTATCTTGTGGCACAGTAGATTGCGTGCGCAGTGCCCCAAATTTGAAGTAGGAGGACCGACCACGCATCTTTTTCCATCTCCCGGTTCCTAAAATCCATGCCATATACACGTCCCCTGATAGGGGACGTAACAGGGATTAAACTGATAAGAATAGTACTACTTAACACACCACTCATATCTGGTGGCACAGTAGATTGCATGCGCAGTGCCCCAAATTTGAAGAAGGAGGACCGACCAAGCATCTTTTTCCATCTCCCGGTTCCTAAAATCCATGCCATATACACGTCCCCTGATAGGGGACGTAACAGGGATTAAACTGATAAGAATAGTACTACTAAACACACCACTCATATCTGGTGGCACAGTAGATTGCACGCGCAGTGCCCCAAATTTTAAGTAGGAGGACCGACCAAGCATCTTTTTCCATCTCCCGGTTCCTAAAATCCATGCCATATACACGTCCCCTGATAGGGGACGTAACAGGGATTAAACTGATAAGAATAGTACTACTTAACACACCACTCCTATCTGGTGGCACAGTAGATTGCACGTGCAGTGCCCCAAATTTGAAGAAGGAGGACCGACCAAGCATCTTTTTCCATCTCCCGGTTCCTAAAATCCATGCCATATACACGTACCCTGATAGGGGACGTAACAGGGATTAAACTGATAAGAATAGTACTACTAAACACACCACTCATATCTGGTGGCACAGTAGATTGCACGCGCAGTGCCCCAAATTTGAAGTAGGAGGACCGACCAAGCATCTTTTTCCATCTCCCGGTTCCTAAAATCCATGCCATATACACGTCCCCTGATAGGGGACGTAACAGGGATTAAACTGATAAGAATAGTACTACTTAACACACCACTCCTATCTGGTGGCACAGTAGATTGCACGTGCAGTGCCCCAAATTTGAAGAAGGAGGACCGACCAAGCATCTTTTTCCATCTCCCGGTTCCTAAAATCCATGCCATATACACGTCCCCTGATAGGGGACGTAACAGGGATTAAACTGATAAGAATAGTACTACTTAACACACCCCTCATATCTGGTGGCACAGTAGATTGCACGCGCAGTGCCCCAAATTTGAAGTAGGAGGACCGACCAAGCATCTTTTTCCATCTCCCGGTTCCTAAAATCCATGCCACATACACGTCCCCTGATAGGGGACGTAACAGGGATTAAACTGATAAGAATAGTACTACTTAACACACCACTCATATCTGGTGGCACAGTATATTGCATGCGCAGTGCCCCAAATTTGAAGAAGGAGGACCGACCAAGCATCTTTTTCCATCTCCCGGTTCCTAAAATCCATGCCATATACACGTCACCTGATAGGGGACGTAACAGGGATTAAACTGATAAGAATAGTACTACTAAACACACCACTCATATCTGGTGGCACAGTAGATTGCACGCGCAGTGCCCCAAATTTGAAGTAGGAGGACCGACCAAGCATCTTTTTCCATCTCCCGGTTCCTAAAATCCATGCCATATACACGTCCCCTGATAGGGGACGTAACAGGGATTAAACTGATAAGAATAGTACTACTTAACACACCCCTCATATCTGGTGGCACAGTAGATTGCACGTGCAGTGCCCCAAATTTGAAGTAGGAGGACCGACCAAGCATCTATTTCCATCTCCCGGTTCCTAAAATCCATGCCATATACACGTCCCTGATAGGGGACGTAACAGGGATTAAACTGATAAGAATAGTACTACTTAACACACCACTCCTATCTTGTGGCACAGTAGATTGCGTGCGCAGTGCCCCAAATTTGAAGTAGGAGGACCGACCACGCATCTTTTTCCATCTCCCGGTTCCTAAAATCCATGCCATATACACGTCCCCTGATAGGGGACGTAACAGGGATTAAACTGATAAGAATAGTACTACTTAACACACCACTCATATCTGGTGGCACAGTAGATTGCATGCGCAGTGCCCCAAAGTTGAAGAAGGAGGACCGACCAAGCATCTTTTTCCATCTCCCGGTTCCTAAAATCCATGCCATATACACGTCCCCTGATAGGGGACGTAACAGGGATTAAACTGATAAGAATAGTACTACTAAACACACCACTCATATCTGGTGGCACAGTAGATTGCACGCGCAGTGCCCCAAATTTGAAGTAGGAGGACCGACCAAGCATCTTTTTCCATCTCCCGGTTCCTAAAATCCATGCCATATACACGTCCCCTGATAGGGGACGTAACAGGGATTAAACTGATAAGAATAGTACTACTTAACACACCACTCCTATCTGGTGGCACAGTAGATTGCACGTTCAGTGCCCCAAATTTGAAGAAGGAGGACCGACCAAGCATCTTTTTCCATCTCCCGGTTCCTAAAATCCATGCCATATACACGTACCCTGATAGGGGACGTAACAGGGATTAAACTGATAAGAATAGTACTACTAAACACACCACTCATATCTGGTGGCACAGTAGATTGCATGCGCAGTGCCCCAAATTTGAAGAAGGAGGACCGACCAAGCATCTTTTTCCATCTCCCGGTTCCTAAAATCCATGCCATATACACGTCCCCTGATAGGGGACGTAACAGGGATTAAACTGATAAGAATAGTACTACTTAACACACCACTCATATCTGGTGGCACAGTAGATTGCACGCGCAGTGCCCCAAATTTGAAGTAGGAGGACCGACCAAGCATCTTTTTCCATCTCCCGGTTCCTAAAATCCATGCCATATACACGTCCCTGATAGGGGACGTAACAGGGATTAAACTGATAAGAATAGTACTACTTAACACACCACTCCTATCTTGTGGCACAGTAGATTGCGTGCGCAGTGCCCCAAATTTGAAGAAGGAGGACCGACCAAGCATCTTTTTCCATCTCCAGGTTCCTAAAATCCATGCCATATACACGTTCCCTGATAGGGGACGTAACAGGGATTAAACTGATAAGAATAGTACTACTTAACACACCACTCATATCTGGTGGCACAGTAGATTGCACGCGCAGTGCCCCAAATTTGAAGTAGGAGGACCGACCAAGCATCTTTTTCCATCTCCCGGTTCCTAAAATCCATGCCATATACACGTCCCCTATCAGGGGACGTGACAGGGATTAAACTGATAAGAATAGTACTACTTAACACACCACTCCTATCTTGTGGCACAGTAGATTGCGCGCGCAGTGCCCCAAATTTGAAGTAGGAGGACCGACCAAGCATCTTTTTCCACCTCCCGGTTCCTAAAATCCATGCCATATACACGTCCCCTGATAGGGGACGTAACAGGGATTAAACTGATAAGAATAGTACTACTAAACACACCACTCATATCTGGTGGCACAGTAGATTGCACGCGCAGTGCCCCAAATTTGAAGTAGGAGGACCGACCAAGCATCTTTTTCCATCTCCCGGTTCCTAAAATCCATGCCATATACACGTCCCCTGATAGGGGACGTAACAGGGATTAAACTGATAAGAATAGTACTACTTAACACACCACTCCTATCTGGTGGCACAGTAGATTGCACGCGCAGTGCCCCAAATTTGAAGTAGGAGGACCGACCAGGCATCTTTTTCCATCTCCCGGTTCCTAAAATCCATGCCATATACACGTCCCCTGATAGGGGACGTAACAGGGATTAAACTGATAAGAATAGTACTACTTAACACACCACTCCTATCTGGTGGCACAGTAGATTGCACGCGCAGTGCCCCAAATTTGAAGAAGGAGGACCGACCAAGCATCTTTTTCCATCTCCCGGTTCCTAAAATCCATGCCATATACACGTCCCCTGATAGGGGACGTAACAGGGATTAAACTGATAAGAATAGTACTACTTAACACACCCCTCATATCTGGTGGCACAGTAGATTGCACGCGCAGTGCCCCAAATTTGAAGTAGGAGGACCGACCAAGCATCTTTTTCCATCTCCCGGTTCCTAAAATCCATGCCACATACACGTCCCCTGATAGGGGACGTAACAGGGATTAAACTGATAAGAATAGTACTACTTAACACACCACTCATATCTGGTGGCACAGTATATTGCATGCGCAGTGCCCCAAATTTGAAGTAGGAGGACCGACCAAGCATCTTTTTCCATCTCCCGGTTCCTAAAATCCATGCCATATACACGTCCCTGATAGGGGACGTAACAGGGATTAAACTGATAAGAATAGTACTACTTAACACACCACTCCTATCTTGTGGCACAGTAGATTGCGTGCGCAGTGCCCCAAATTTGAAGAAGGAGGACCGACCAAGCATCTTTTTCCATCTCCAGGTTCCTAAAATCCATGCCATATACACGTTCCCTGATAGGGGACGTAACAGGGATTAAACTGATAAGAATTGTACTACTTAACACACCACTCATATCTGGTGGCACAGTAGATTGCACGCGCAGTGCCCCAAATTTGAAGTAGGAGGACCGACCAAGCATCTTTTTCCATCTCCCGGTTCCTAAAATCCATGCCATATACACGTCCCCTATCAGGGGACGTGACAGGGATTAAACTGATAAGAATAGTACTACTTAACACACCACTCCTATCTTGTGGCACAGTAGATTGCGCGCGCAGTGCCCCAAATTTGAAGTAGGAGGACCGACCAAGCATCTTTTTCCATCTCCCGGTTCCTAAAATCCATGCCATATACACGTCCCCTGATAGGGGACGTAACAGGGATTAAACTGATAAGAATAGTACTACTAAACACACCACTCATATCTGGTGGCACAGTAGATTGCACGCGCAGTGCCCCAAATTTGAAGTAGGAGGACCGACCAAGCATCTTTTTCCATCTCCCAGTTCCTAAAATCCATGCCATATACACGTCCCCTGATAGGGGACGTAACAGGGATTAAACTGATAAGAATAGTACTACTTAACACACCACTCCTATCTGGTGGCACAGTAGATTGCACGCGCAGTGCCCCAAATTTGAAGTAGGAGGACCGACCAGGCATCTTTTTCCATCTCCCGGTTCCTAAAATCCATGCCATATACACGTCCCCTGATAGGGGACGTAACAGGGATTAAACTGATAAGAATAGTACTACTTAACACACCACTCCTATCTGGTGGCACAGTAGATTGCACGTGCAGTGCCCCAAATTTGAAGAAGGAGGACCGACCAAGCATCTTTTTCCATCTCCCGGTTCCTAAAATCCATGCCATATACACGTCCCCTGATAGGGGACGTAACAGGGATTAAACTGATAAGAATAGTACTACTTAACACACCCCTCATATCTGGTGGCACAGTAGATTGCACGCGCAGTGCCCCAAATTTGAAGTAGGAGGACCGACCAAGCATCTTTTTCCATCTCCCGGTTCCTAAAATCCATGCCACATACACGTCCCCTGATAGGGGACGTAACAGGGATTAAACTGATAAGAATAGTACTACTTAACACACCACTCATATCTGGTGGCACAGTATATTGCATGCGCAGTGCCCCAAATTTGAAGAAGGAGGACCGACCAAGCATCTTTTTCCATCTCCCGGTTCCTAAAATCCATGCCATATACACGTCACCTGATAGGGGACGTAACAGGGATTAAACTGATAAGAATAGTACTACTAAACACACCACTCATATCTGGTGGCACAGTAGATTGCACGCGCAGTGCCCCAAATTTGAAGTAGGAGGACCGACCAAGAATCTTTTTCCATCTCCCGGTTCCTAAAATCCATGCCATATACACGTCCCCTGATAGGGGACGTAACAGGGATTAAACTGATAAGAATAGTACTACTTAACACACCCCTCATATCTGGTGGCACAGTAGATTGTGCGCGCAGTGCCCCAAATTTGAAGTAGGAGGACCGACCAAGCATCTTTTTCCACCTCCCGGTTCCTAAAATCCATGCCATATACACGTCCCCTGATAGGGGACGTAACAGGGATTAAACTGATAAGAATAGTACTACTAAACACACCACTCATATCTGGTGGCACAGTAGATTGCACGTGCAGTGCCCCAAATTTGAAGTAGGAGGACCGACCAAGCATCTTTTTCCATCTCCCAGTTCCTAAAATCCATGCCATATACACGTCCCCTGATAGGGGACGTAACAGGGATTAAACTGATAAGAATAGTACTACTTAACACACCACTCCTATCTGGTGGCACAGTAGATTGCACGCGCAGTGCCCCAAATTTGAAGTAGGAGGACCGACCAAGCATCTTTTTCCATCTCCCGGTTCCTAAAATCCATGCCATATACACGTCCCCTTATAGGGGACGTAACAGGGATTAAACTGATAAGAATAGTACTACTTAACACACCACTCATATCTGGTGGCACAGTAGATTGCACGCGCAGTGCCCCAAATTTGAAGTAGGAGGACCGATCAAGCATCTTTTTCCATCTCCCGGTTCCTAAAATCCTTGCCATATACACGTCACCTGATAGGGGACGTAACAGGGATTAAACTGATAAGAATAGTACTACTAAACACACCACTCATATCTGGTGGCACAGTAGATTGCACGCGCAGTGCCCCAAATTTGAAGTAGGAGGACCGACCAAGAATCTTTTTCCATCTCCCGGTTCCTAAAATCCATGCCATATACACGTCCCCTGATAGGGGACGTAACAGGGATTAAACTGATAAGAATAGTACTACTTAACACACCCCTCATATCTGGTGGCACAGTAGATTGCACGCGCAGTGCCCCAAATTTGAAGTAGGAGGACCGACCAAGCATCTTTTTCCATCTCCCGGTTCCTAAAATCCATGCCATATACACGTCCCCTGATAGGGGACGTAACAGGGATTAAACTGATAAGAATAGTACTACTTAACACACCACTCATATCTGGTGGCACAGTAGATTGCACGCGCAGTGCCCCAAATTTGAAGTAGGAGGACCGACCAAGCATCTTTTTCCATCTCCCGGTTCCTAAAATCCATGCCATATACACGTCCCTGATAGGGGACGTAACAGGGATTAAACTGATAAGAATAGTACTACTTAACACACCACTCCTATCTTGTGGCACAGTAGATTGCGTGCGCAGTGCCCCAAATTTGAAGAAGGAGGACCGACCAAGCATCTTTTTCCATCTCCAGGTTCCTAAAATCCATGCCATATACACGTTCCCTGATAGGGGACGTAACAGGGATTAAACTGATAAGAATTGTACTACTTAACACACCACTCATATCTGGTGGCACAGTAGATTGCACGCGCAGTGCCCCAAATTTGAAGTAGGAGGACCGACCAAGCATCTTTTTCCATCTCCCGGTTCCTAAAATCCATGCCATATACACGTCCCCTATCAGGGGACGTGACAGGGATTAAACTGATAAGAATAGTACTACTTAACACACCACTCCTATCTTGTGGCACAGTAGATTGTGCGCGCAGTGCCCCAAATTTGAAGTAGGAGGACCGACCAAGCATCTTTTTCCACCTCCCGGTTCCTAAAATCCATGCCATATACACGTCCCCTGATAGGGGACGTAACAGGGATTAAACTGATAAGAATAGTACTACTAAACACACCACTCATATCTGGTGGCACAGTAGATTGCACGCGCAGTGCCCCAAATTTGAAGTAGGAGGACCGACCAAGCATCTTTTTCCATCTCCCGGTTCCTAAAATCCATGCCATATACACGTCCCCTGATAGGGGACGTAACAGGGATTAAACTGATAAGAATAGTACTACTTAACACACCACTCCTATCTGGTGGCACAGTAGATTGCACGCGCAGTGCCCCAAATTTGAAGTAGGAGGACCGACCAGGCATCTTTTTCCATCTCCCGGTTCCTAAAATCCATGCCATATACACGTCCCCTGATAGGGGACGTAACAGGGATTAAACTGATAAGAATAGTACTACTTAACACACCACTCCTATCTGGTGGCACAGTAGATTGCACGTGCAGTGCCCCAAATTTGAAGAAGGAGGACCGACCAAGCATCTTTTTCCATCTCCCGGTTCCTAAAATCCATGCCATATACACGTCCCCTGATAGGGGACGTAACAGGGATTAAACTGATAAGAATAGTACTACTTAACACACCCCTCATATCTGGTGGCACAGTAGATTGCACGCGCAGTGCCCCAAATTTGAAGTAGGAGGACCGACCAAGCATCTTTTTCCATCTCCCGGTTCCTAAAATCCATGCCACATACACGTCCCCTGATAGGGGACGTAACAGGGATTAAACTGATAAGAATAGTACTACTTAACACACCACTCATATCTGGTGGCACAGTATATTGCATGCGCAGTGCCCCAAATTTGAAGTAGGAGGACCGACCAAGCATCTTTTTCCATCTCCCGGTTCCTAAAATCCATGCCATATACACGTCCCTGATAGGGGACGTAACAGGGATTAAACTGATAAGAATAGTACTACTTAACACACCACTCCTATCTTGTGGCACAGTAGATTGCGTGCGCAGTGCCCCAAATTTGAAGAAGGAGGACCGACCAAGCATCTTTTTCCATCTCCAGGTTCCTAAAATCCATGCCATATACACGTTCCCTGATAGGGGACGTAACAGGGATTAAACTGATAAGAATTGTACTACTTAACACACCACTCATATCTGGTGGCACAGTAGATTGCACGCGCAGTGCCCCAAATTTGAAGTAGGAGGACCGACCAAGCATCTTTTTCCATCTCCCGGTTCCTAAAATCCATGCCATATACACGTCCCCTATCAGGGGACGTGACAGGGATTAAACTGATAAGAATAGTACTACTTAACACACCACTCCTATCTTGTGGCACAGTAGATTGTGCGCGCAGTGCCCCAAATTTGAAGTAGGAGGACCGACCAAGCATCTTTTTCCACCTCCCGGTTCCTAAAATCCATGCCATATACACGTCCCCTGATAGGGGACGTAACAGGGATTAAACTGATAAGAATAGTACTACTAAACACACCACTCATATCTGGTGGCACAGTAGATTGCACGCGCAGTGCCCCAAATTTGAAGTAGGAGGACCGACCAAGCATCTTTTTCCATCTCCCAGTTCCTAAAATCCATGCCATATACACGTCCCCTGATAGGGGACGTAACAGGGATTAAACTGATAAGAATAGTACTACTTAACACACCACTCCTATCTGGTGGCACAGTAGATTGCACGCGCAGTGCCCCAAATTTGAAGTAGGAGGACCGACCAGGCATCTTTTTCCATCTCCCGGTTCCTAAAATCCATGCCATATACACGTCCCCTGATAGGGGACGTAACAGGGATTAAACTGATAAGAATAGTACTACTTAACACACCACTCCTATCTGGTGGCACAGTAGATTGCACGTGCAGTGCCCCAAATTTGAAGAAGGAGGACCGACCAAGCATCTTTTTCCATCTCCCGGTTCCTAAAATCCATGCCATATACACGTCCCCTGATAGGGGACGTAACAGGGATTAAACTGATAAGAATAGTACTACTTAACACACCCCTCATATCTGGTGGCACAGTAGATTGCACGCGCAGTGCCCCAAATTTGAAGTAGGAGGACCGACCAAGCATCTTTTTCCATCTCCCGGTTCCTAAAATCCATGCCATATACACGTCCCCTGATAGGGGACGTAACAGGGATTAAACTGATAAGAATAGTACTACTTAACACACCACTCATATCTGGTGGCACAGTATATTGCATGCGCAGTGCCCCAAATTTGAAGAAGGAGGACCGACCAAGCATCTTTTTCCATCTCCCGGTTCCTAAAATCCATGCCATATACACGTCACCTGATAGGGGACGTAACAGGGATTAAACTGATAAGAATAGTACTACTAAACACACCACTCATATCTGGTGGCACAGTAGATTGCACGCGCAGTGCCCCAAATTTGAAGTAGGAGGACCGACCAAGAATCTT
Source organism: Bombina bombina (assembly GCF_027579735.1). Taxonomy (NCBI): domain Eukaryota; kingdom Metazoa; phylum Chordata; class Amphibia; order Anura; family Bombinatoridae; genus Bombina; species Bombina bombina. Next base: position 1,409,757,450 of record NC_069500.1, read on the forward strand.
TTTCCATCTCCCGGTTCCTAAAATCCATGCCATATACACGTCCCCTGATAGGGGACGTAACAGGGATTAAACTGATAAGAATAGTACTACTTAACACACCCCTCATATCTGGTGGCACAGTAGATTGTGCGCGCAGTGCCCCAAATTTGAAGTAGGAGGACCGACCAAGCATCTTTTTCCACCTCCCGGTTCCTAAAATCCATGCCATATACACGTCCCCTGATAGGGGACGTAACAGGGATTAAACTGATAAGAATAGTACTACTAAACACACCACTCATATCTGGTGGCACAGTAGATTGCACGTGCAGTGCCCCAAATTTGAAGTAGGAGGACCGACCAAGCATCTTTTTCCATCTCCCAGTTCCTAAAATCCATGCCATATACACGTCCCCTGATAGGGGACGTAACAGGGATTAAACTGATAAGAATAGTACTACTTAACACACCACTCCTATCTGGTGGCACAGTAGATTGCACGCGCAGTGCCCCAAATTTGAAGTAGGAGGACCGACCAAGCATCTTTTTCCATCTCCCGGTTCCTAAAATCCATGCCATATACACGTCCCCTTATAGGGGACGTAACAGGGATTAAACTGATAAGAATAGTACTACTTAACACACCACTCATATCTGGTGGCACAGTAGATTGCACGCGCAGTGCCCCAAATTTGAAGTAGGAGGACCGATCAAGCATCTTTTTCCATCTCCCGGTTCCTAAAATCCTTGCCATATACACGTCACCTGATAGGGGACGTAACAGGGATTAAACTGATAAGAATAGTACTACTAAACACACCACTCATATCTGGTGGCACAGTAGATTGCACGCGCAGTGCCCCAAATTTGAAGTAGGAGGACCGACCAAGAATCTTTTTCCATCTCCCGGTTCCTAAAATCCATGCCATATACACGTCCCCTGATAGGGGACGTAACAGGGATTAAACTGATAAGAATAGTACTACTTAACACACCCCTCATATCTGGTGGCACAGTAGATTGCACGTGCAGAGCCCCAAATTTGAAGTAGGAGGACCGACCAAGCATCTATTTCCATCTCCCGGTTCCTAAAATCCATGCCATATACACGTCCCTGATAGGGGACGTAACAGGGATTAAACTGATAAGAATAGTACTACTTAACACACCACTCCTATCTTGTGGCACAGTAGATTGCGTGCGCAGTGCCCCAAATTTGAAGTAGGAGGACCGACCACGCATCTTTTTCCATCTCCCGGTTCCTAAAATCCATGCCATATACACGTCCCCTGATAGGGGACGTAACAGGGATTAAACTGATAAGAATAGTACTACTTAACACACCACTCATATCTGGTGGCACAGTAGATTGCATGCGCAGTGCCCCAAATTTGAAGAAGGAGGACCGACCAAGCATCTTTTTACATCTCCCGGTTCCTAAAATCCATGCCATATACACGTCCCCTGATAGGGGACGTAACAGGGATTAAACTGATAAGAATAGTACTACTAAACACACCACTCATATCTGGTGGCACAGTAGATTGCACGCGCAGTGCCCCAAATTTGAAGTAGGAGGACCGACCAAGCATCTTTTTCCATCTCCCGGTTCCTAAAATCCATGCCATATACACGTCCCCTGATAGGGGACGTAACAGGGATTAAACTGATAAGAATAGTACTACTTAACACACCACTCCTATCTGGTGGCACAGTAGATTGCACGTGCAGTGCCCCAAATTTGAAGAAGGAGGACCGACCAAGCATCTTTTTCCATCTCCCGGTTCCTAAAATCCATGCCATATACACGTACCCTGATAGGGGACGTAACAGGGATTAAACTGATAAGAATAGTACTACTAAACACACCACTCATATCTGGTGGCACAGTAGATTGCACGCGCAGTGCCCCAAATTTGAAGTAGGAGGACCGACCAAGCATCTTTTTCCATCTCCCGGTTCCTAAAATCCATGCCATATACACGTCCCCTGATAGGGGACGTAACAGGGATTAAACTGATAAGAATAGTACTACTTAACACACCACTCCTATCTGGTGGCACAGTAGATTGCACGTGCAGTGCCCCAAATTTTAAGAAGGAGGACCGACCAAGCATCTTTTTCCATCTCCCGGTTCCTAAAATCCATGCCATATACACGTCCCCTGATAGGGGATGTAACAGGGATTAAACTGATAAGAATAGTACTACTTTACACACCCCTCATATCTGGTGGCACAGTAGATTGCACGCGCAGTGCCCCAAATTTGAAGTAGGAGGACCGACCAAGCATCTTTTTCCATCTCCCGGTTCCTAAAATCCATGCCACATACACGTCCCCTGATAGGGGACGTAACAGGGATTAAACTGATAAGAATAGTACTACTTAACACACCACTCATATCTGGTGGCACAGTAGATTGCATGCGCAGTGCCCCAAATTTGAAGAAGGAGGACCGACCAAGCATCTTTTTCCATCTCCCGGTTCCTAAAATCCATGCCATATACACGTCACCTGATAGGGGACGTAACAGGGATTAAACTGATAAGAATAGTACTACTAAACACACCACTCATATCTGGTGGCACAGTAGATTGCACGCGCAGTGCCCCAAATTTGAAGTAGGAGGACCGACCAAGAATCTTTTTCCATCTCCCGGTTCCTAAAATCCATGCCATATACACGTCCCCTGATAGGGGACGTAACAGGGATTAAACTGATAAGAATAGTACTACTTAACACACCCCTCATATCTGGTGGCACAGTAGATTGCACGTGCAGTGCCCCAAATTTGAAGTAGGAGGACCGACCAAGCATCTATTTCCATCTCCCGGTTCCTAAAATCCATGCCATATACACGTCCCTGATAGGGGACGTAACAGGGATTAAACTGATAAGAATAGTACTAATTAACACACCACTCCTATCTTGTGGCACAGTAGATTGCGTGCGCAGTGCCCCAAATTTGAAGTAGGAGGACCGACCACGCATCTTTTTCCATCTCCCGGTTCCTAAAATCCATGCCATATACACGTCCCCTGATAGGGGACGTAACAGGGATTAAACTGATAAGAATAGTACTACTTAACACACCACTCATATCTGGTGGCACAGTAGATTGCATGCGCAGTGCCCCAAATTTGAAGAAGGAGGACCGACCAAGCATCTTTTTCCATCTCCCGGTTCCTAAAATCCATGCCATATACACGTCCCCTGATAGGGGACGTAACAGGGATTAAACTGATAAGAATAGTACTACTAAACACACCACTCATATCTGGTGGCACAGTAGATTGCACGCGCAGTGCCCCAAATTTGAAGTAGGAGGACCGACCAAGCATCTTTTTCCATCTCCCGGTTCCTAAAATCCATGCCATATACACGTCCCCTAATAGGGGACGTAACAGGGATTAAACTGATAAGAATAGTACTACTTAACACACCACTCCTATCTTGTGGCACAGTAGATTGTGCGCGCAGTGCCCCAAATTTGAAGTAGGAGGACCGACCAAGCATCTTTTTCCACCTCCCGGTTCCTAAAATCCATGCCATATACACGTCCCCTGATAGGGGACGTAACAGGGATTAAACTGATAAGAATAGTACTACTAAACACAACACTCATATCTGGTGGCACAGTAGATTGCACGCGCAGTGCCCCAAATTTGAAGTAGGAGGACCGACCAAGCATCTTTTTCCATCTCCCAGTTCCTAAAATCCATGCCATATACACGTCCCCTGATAGGGGACGTAACAGGGATTAAACTGATAAGAATAGTACTACTTAACACACCACTCCTATCTGGTGGCACAGTAGATTGCACGCGCAGTGCCCCAAATTTGAAGAAGGAGGACCGACCAGGCATCTTTTTCCATCTCCCGGTTCCTAAAATCCATGCCATATACACGTCCCCTTATAGGGGACGTAACAGGGATTAAACTGATAAGAATAGTACTACTTAACACACCACTCATATCTGGTGGCACAGTAGATTGCACGCGCAGTGCCCCAAATTTGAAGTAGGAGGACCGATCAAGCATCTTTTTCCATCTCCCGGTTCCTAAAATCCATGCCATATACACGTCACCTGATAGGGGACGTAACAGGGATTAAACTGATAAGAATAGTACTACTAAACACACCACTTTGCACGCGCAGTGCCCCAAATTTGAAGTAGGAGGACCGATCAAGCATCTTTTTCCATCTCCCGGTTCCTTAAATCCATGCCATATACACGTCCCCTGATAGGGGACGTAACAGGGATTAAACTGATAAGAATAGTACTACTAAACACACCACTCATATCTGGTGGCACAGTAGATTGCACGCGCAGTGCCCCAAATTTGAAGTAGGAGGACCGACCAAGCATCTTTTTCCATCTCCCGGTTCCTAAAATCCATGCCATATACACGTCCCCTGATAGGGGACGTAACAGGGATTAAACTGATAAGAATAGTACTACTTAACACACCACTCCTATCTGGTGGAACAGTAGATTGCACGTGCAGTGCCCCAAATTTGAAGTAGGAGGACCGACCAAGCATCTTTTTCCATCTCCCGGTTCCTAAAATCCATGCCATATACACGTCCCCTGATAGGGGACGTAACAGGGATTAAACTGATAACAATAGTACTACTTAACACACCACTCCTATCTGGTGGCACAGTAGATTGCACGCGCAGTGCCCCAAATTTGAAGGAGGACCGACCAAGCATCTTTTTCCATCTCCCGGTTCCTAAAATCCATGCCATATATACGTCCCCTGATAGGGGACGTAACAGGGATTAAACTGATAAGAATAGTACTACTTAACACACCACTCATATCTGGTGGCACAGTAGATTGCACGCGCAGTGCCCCAAATTTGAAGTAGGAGGACCGACCAAGCATCTTTTTCCATCTCCCGGTTCCTAAAATCCATGCCATATACACGTCCCCTGATAGGGGACGTAACAGGGATTAAACTGATAAGAATAGTACTACTTAACACACCACTCCTATCTTGTGGCACAGTAGATTGCGCGCGCAGTGCCCCATATTTGAAGTAGGAGGACCGACCAAGCATCTTTTTCCATCTCCCGGTTCCTAAAATCCATGCCATATACACGTCCCCTGATAGGGGACGTAACAGGGATTAAACTGATAAGAATAGTACTACTAAACACACCACTCATATCTGGTGGCACAGTAGATTGCACGCGCAGTGCCCCAAATTTGAAGTAGGAGGACCGACCAAGCATCTTTTTCCATCTCCCGGTTCCTAAAATCCATGCCATATACACGTCCCCTGATAGGGGACGTAACAGGGATTAAACTGATAAGAATAGTACTACTTAACACACCACTCATATCTGGTGGCACAGTAGATTGCATGCGCAGTGCCCCAAATTTGAAGAAGGAGGACCGACCAAGCATCTTTTTCCATCTCCCGGTTCCTAAAATCCATGCCATATACACGTCCCCTGATAGGGGACGTAACAGGGATTAAACTGATAAGAATAGTACTACTAAACACACCACTCATATCTGGTGGCACAGTAGATTGCATGCGCAGTGCCCCAAATTTGAAGAAGGAGGACCGACCAAGCATCTTTTTCCATCTCCCGGTTCCTAAAATCCATGCCATATACACGTCCCCTGATAGGGGACGTAACAGGGATTAAACTGATAAGAATAGTACTACTTAACACACCACTCATATCTGGTGGCACAGTAGATTGCACGCGCAGTGCCCCAAATTTGAAGTAGGAGGACCGACCAAGCATCTTTTTCCATCTCCCGGTTCCTAAAATCCATGCCATATACACGTCCCTGATAGGGGACGTAACAGGGATTAAACTGATAAGAATAGTACTACTTAACACACCACTCCTATCTTGTGGCACAGTAGATTGCGTGCGCAGTGCCCCAAATTTGAAGAAGGAGGACCGACCAAGCATCTTTTTCCATCTCCAGGTTCCTAAAATCCATGCCATATACACGTTCCCTGATAGGGGACGTAACAGGGATTAAACTGATAAGAATTGTACTACTTTACACACCACTCATATCTGGTGGCACAGTAGATTGCACGCGCAGTGCCCCAAATTTGAAGTAGGAGGACCGACCAAGCATCTTTTTCCATCTCCCGGTTCCTAAAATCCATGCCATATACACGTCCCCTAATAGGGGACGTAACAGGGATTAAACTGATAAGAATAGTACTACTTAACACACCACTCCTATCTTGTGGCACAGTAGATTGTGCGCGCAGTGCCCCAAATTTGAAGTAGGAGGACCGACCAAGCATCTTTTTCCACCTCCCGGTTCCTAAAATCCATGCCATATACACGTCCCCTGATAGGGGACGTAACAGGGATTAAACTGATAAGAATAGTACTACTAAACACACCACTCATATCTGGTGGCACAGTAGATTGCACGCGCAGTGCCCCAAATTTGAAGTAGGAGGACCGACCAAGCATCTTTTTCCATCTCCCAGTTCCTAAAATCCATGCCATATACACGTCCCCTGATAGGGGACGTAACAGGGATTAAACTGATAAGAATAGTACTACTTAACACACCACTCCTATCTGGTGGCACAGTAGATTGCACGCGCAGTGCCCCAAATTTGAAGTAGGAGGACCGACCAGGCATCTTTTTTCATCTCCCGGTTCCTAAAATCCATGCCATATACACGTCCCCTTATAGGGGACGTAACAGGGATTAAACTGATAAGAATAGTACTACTTAACACACCACTCATATCTGGTGGCACAGTAGATTGCACGCGCAGTGCCCCAAATTTGAAGTAGGAGGACCGATCAAGCATCTTTTTCCATCTCCCGGTTCCTAAAATCCATGCCATATACACGTCACCTGATAGGGGACGTAACAGGGATTAAACTGATAAGAATAGTACTACTAAACACACCACTTTGCACGCGCAGTGCCCCAAATTTGAAGTAGGAGGACCGATCAAGCATCTTTTTCCATCTCCCGGTTCCTTAAATCCATGCCATATACACGTCCCCTGATAGGGGACGTAACAGGGATTAAACTGATAAGAATAGTACTACTAAACACACCACTCATATCTGGTGGCACAGTAGATTGCACGCGCAGTGCCCCAAATTTGAAGTAGGAGGACCGACCAAGCATCTTTTTCCATCTCCCGGTTCCTAAAATCCATGCCATATACACGTCCCCTGATAGGGGACGTAACAGGGATTAAACTGATAAGAATAGTACTACTTAACACACCACTCCTATCTGGTGGAACAGTAGATTGCACGTGCAGTGCCCCAAATTTGAAGAAGGAGGACCGACCAAGCATCTTTTTCCATCTCCCGGTTCCTAAAATCCATGCCATATACACGTCCCCTGATAGGGGACGTAACAGGGATTAAACTGATAAGAATAGTACTACTTAACACACCCCTCATATCTGGTGGCACAGTAGATTGCACGCGCAGTGCCCCAAATTTGAAGTAGGAGGACCGACCAAGCATCTTTTTCCATCTCCCGGTTCCTAAAATCCATGCCATATACACGTCCCCTGATAGGGGACGTAACAGGGATTAAACTGATAAGAATAGTACTACTTAACACACCACTCCTATCTGGTGGCACAGTAGATTGCACGTGCAGTGCCCCAAATTTGAAGGAGGACCGACCAAGCATCTTTTTCCATCTCCCGGTTCCTAAAATCCATGCCATATACACGTCCCCTGATAGGGGACGTAACAGGGATTAAACTGATAAGAATAGTACTACTAAACACACCACTCATATCTGGTGGCACAGTAGATTGCACGCGCAGTGCCCCAAATTTGAAGTAGGAGGACCGACCAAGCATCTTTTTCCATCTCCCGGTTCCTAAAATCCATGCCATATACACGTCCCCTGATAGGGGACGTAACAGGGATTAAACTGATAAGAATAGTACTACTTAACACACCACTCCTATCTGGTGGCACAGTAGATTGCACGTGCAGTGCCCCAAATTTGAAGAAGGAGGACCGACCAAGCATCTTTTTCCATCTCCCGGTTCCTAAAATCCATGCCATATACACGTCCCCTGATAGGGGACGTAACAGGGATTAAACTGATAAGAATAGTACTACTTAACACACCCCTCATATCTGGTGGCACAGTAGATTGCACGCGCAGTGCCCCAAATTTGAAGTAGGAGGACCGACCAAGCATCTTTTTCCATCTCCCGGTTCCTAAAATCCATGCCACATACACGTCCCCTGATAGGGGACGTAACAGGGATTAAACTGATAAGAATAGTACTACTTAACACACCACTCATATCTGGTGGCACAGTAGATTGCATGCGCAGTGCCCCAAATTTGAAGTAGGAGGACCGACCAAGCATCTTTTTCCATCTCCCGGTTCCTAAAATCCATGCCATATACACGTCCCTGATAGGGGACGTAACAGGGATTAAACTGATAAGAATAGTACTACTTAACACACCACTCCTATCTTGTGGCACAGTAGATTGCGTGCGCAGTGCCCCAAATTTGAAGTAGGAGGACCGACCAAGCATCTTTTTCCATCTCCCGGTTCCTAAAATCCATGCCATATACACGTCCCCTGATAGGGGACGTAACAGGGATTAAACTGATAAGAATAGTACTACTTAACACACCACTCATATCTGGTGGCACAGTAGATTGCATGCGCTGTGCCCTAAATTTGAAGAAGGAGGACCGACCAAGCATCTTTTTCCATCTCCCGGTTCCTAAAATCCATGCCATATACAAGTCCCCTGATAGGGGACGTAACAGGGATTAAACTGATAAGAATAGTACTACTTAACACACCACTCATATCTGGTGGCACAGTAGATTGCATGCGCAGTGCCCCAAATTTGAAGAAGGAGGACCGACCAAGAATCTTTTTCCATCTCCCGGTTCCTAAAATCCATGCCATATACACGTCCCCTGATAGGGGACGTAACAGGGATTAAACTGATAAGAATAGTACTACTTAACACACCACTCATATCTGGTGGCACAGTAGATTGCACGCACAGTGCCCCAAATTTGAAGTAGGAGGACCGACCAAGCATCTTTTTCCATCTTCCGGTTCCTAAAATCCATGCCATATACAAGTCCCTGATAGGGGACGTAACAGGGATTAAACTGATAAGAATAGTACTACTTAACACACCACTCCTATCTTGTGGCACAGTAGATTGCGTGCGCAGTGCCCCAAATTTGAAGTAGGAGGACCGACCAAGCATCTTTTTCCATCTCCCGGTTCCTAAAATCCATGCCATATACACGTCCCCTGATAGGGGACGTAACAGGGATTAAACTGATAAGAATAGTACTACTTAACACACCACTCATATTTGGTGGCACAGTAGATTGCACGCGCAGTGCCCCAAATTTGAAGTAGGAGGACCGACCAAGCATCTTTTTCCATCTCCCGGTTCCTAAAATCCATGCCATATACACGTCCCCTGATAGGGGATGTAACAGGGATTAAACTGATAGGAATAGTACTACTTAACACACCTTATAATAATGCAGAGAGAGGCAATGCAGAGAGAGGAGTCTGAAGAAGAGGAGTCAGAGGAGGAAGGTGGCTTTGAGGAAGTGGAAGACCAAACACAGCAGGTGCCCCAGGGGGCTTGTTGTCACCTTTCGGGGACCCTTGGTGTTGTACGTGGCTGGGTGGAGGAAGAGACCTTCAATGACATCAGTGAGGACAAGGAACGGGACATGGCTAGCTTGGTATCCAACCTTGTGCAAATGGGGAGTTTGCGGTTGTGCAAATGGACTGTTTGTGGTTGTTTGCGGTGCGTTAAACGGGGAGTTTGGTCTGTCACTGTGAAGCGGGCGTAACCCTTACACTACCTGATCGATACAACATCATACCTGATGTTTTAAAGCACGTTATTCCAAACAATTTAGGAATGTTAGGTGATTTATGCCCTTTATGGATTAAAACCAGACTCTGCATCAACTATGTAATTTTCCGTGGGAGTTTTGCCATGGATCCCCCTCCGGCATGCCCCAGTCCAGGTGTTAGTCCCCTTGAAACAACTTTTCCATCACTATTGTGGCCAGAAAGAGTCCCTGTGGGTTTTAAAATTCGCCTGCTTATTGAAGTCAATGGCGGTTCGCTCAGTTCGCCCGTTCGCAACCTTTTGCGGAAGTTCGCGTTCAGGAACGCAAAATTTTATGTTCGCTACATCACTAGTTAGAAGCTTTAGATTTACCCTTAGATCTTTTATCCTGAGGCAAAATAACTCCCTTCCCCCCAGTGACAGTTGATATTATTGAATCCAACTGTGAACCAAATAATTTATTACCTTGGAAAGAAAGAGATAGCAATCTGGACTTAGAAGTCATATCAGCATTCCAAGATTTAAACCACAAAGCTCTTCTAGCTAAAATAGCTAAAGACATAGATTTAACATCAATTTTGATGATATCAAAAAATGGCATCACAAATTAAATTATTAGCATGTTGAATCAAGTTAACAATGCTAGACAAATCATGATCCGATACTTGTTGCGCTAAAGTATCCAACCAAAAAGATGAAGCAGCTGCAACATCAGCCAAACAAATTGCAGGCCTAAGAAGAAGACCTGAATATAAATAAGCTTTCCTTAGATAAGATTCAAGTTTCCTATTTAAAGGATCTTTAAAAGAAGTACTACCTCCTGTAGGAATAGTAGTACGTTTAGCAAGAGTAGAGATAGCCGCATCAACTTTGGGGATCTTTTCCCAAAACTCCAATCTAACTGCTGGCAAAGGATACAATTTTTAAAACCTTAAAGAAGGAATAAAAGAAGTACCAGGCCTATTCCATTCCTTAGAAATCATATCAGAAATAGCATCAGAAACAGGAAAAAAACTCTGGAATAACCACAGGAGGTTTATAAACAGAATTTAAACATTTACTAGTTTTAATATCAAGAGGACTAGTCTCCTCAATATCCAATATAATCAACACTTCTTTAACAAAGAACAAAAGTACTCCATTTTAAATAAATAAGTAGATTTGTCAGTGTCAATATCTGAGGAAGGATCTTCTGGATCAAATAGATCCTCATCAGAGGAGGATAATTAAGTATGTTGTCGGTCATTTGAAATTTGATCAATTTAATGAGAAGTTTTAAAAGACCTTTACATTTATTAGAAGACGGGATGGCAGACAAAGCCTTCTGAATAGAATCAGCAATAAATTCTTATAAATTCACAGGTATATCTTGTACATTAGATGTTAAAAGAACAGCAACAGGCAATGTACTATTACTGATGGACACATTCTCTGCATGTAAAAGTTTATCATGATAATTTATTACAAACCACAGATGGAGATATAATCTCCACAAGATTACAACAAATGTACTTAGCTTTGGTAGAACTGTTATCAGTCAGCAGGGTTCCAACAGTGATTTCTGAGACAGGATCAGATTGAGACATCTTGCAAATGTAAGAGAAAAACAACATATAAAGAAAAATGATCAATTTCCTTATATGGTAGTTTCAGGAATGGGGAAAAAATGCAAACAGCATAGCCCTCTGAAAGGAAAACAAAAGGCAAGAGGCATATAGGAATGGGGTTTAAAATAATGAAACTATTTGGCGCCAAGTATGATGCACAAACGAACAGAGAAAATATTTTGGCGCTAACAACATCCGGAAATGATACACTCGTGTTATTGAAGACGCAACCTTGTGAAAGGACTCGGCGTTAATAAAGACGCCAGAAATGACGAATTTGTGTCATCGAATGTAACTTTGCGCCAAAAAAAATCTTGCGCCAAAAATGACGCAATATAGTTTGGCATTTCGCGCCCTTGCGAGCCTAATTCTGCCTGCAAATTTAAAAATACAGTCAATTGAAAAAAGACTATACCCCAAGTAAGAAATACATTTTCCTAAAAAATGCATTTCCCAGATATAAAACTGACAGTCTCCAAAAGTTAATATACTGAAACCTGAATCATGGCAAATATAAGTACAATACATATATTTAGAACTTTATATAAATAAATAAAGTGCCAAACCATAGCTGAGAGTGAAAACATACTTACCAAAAGACACCCATCCACATATAGCAGATAGCCAAACCAGTACTGAAACGGTTATCAGTAGAGGTAATGGAATATGAGAGTTTATCGTCGATCTGAAAAGGGAGGTAGGAGATGAATCTCTATGACCGATAACAGAGAAAAAAAGGAATACCAGGTCTGTCCCACTCCCGTGCAATAATCTCAGAAGCACGGTCTGGAACAGGAAATACCTCCACCGCAGAGGGAACATCAAAATACTTGTTCAGCTTAGTGGACTTCTTAGGGTTAACAGCGATAGTAGTATTGGAGTCATCCAAGGTAGCCAAAACCTCCTTAAGTAACAAGCGGAGGTGTTCCAGATTAAATCTGAAGGACACATTTTCAGCATCAGCAGAAGGAATTATACTGCCTGAATCCGAGAATTCACCCTCAGATGCACCCGAAGAATCTTCATCCTCAGACTTCTGAGAGGAAATACTTTGATTAGCCACTTCAGGATCAGAAACCTTAGTTACTGTTTCTTTAAATTTCCTTTTTCCCTGCAGCATGGGAAAAGCAGACAGCGCCTCAGATACCGCAGAGGATGCCTGGGCAGCAATATCTTGCAACGTAACCCCAGATGGAGCATGAGAGGAAACGCAGGGCACTGCATGTGCAGATGAATAGGATTGGGATGCTTGAGGAGACAGCTGCGGCACATCTGAAACAGGAGCCTTAGCTAATGATGGCTCAGGGTCAAAAAGTCTATTTCTATAAGCTAAAGTTCTTTCAATGCATGAAGAACAAAAAGGTACTGGGGGTTCCACCTGGGCATCAAAACATAAGCTACAGGAAACATCCTGCACAGCCTCCTGATTCATAATACAAAAAAAAAGAAGCAAATAAAAAAAAATCACACACACATATATATATATATATATAACAAAGGATATAATACAGAACAAAAAAATGTCCATAAATAAATGTTCCTTTATAATTTACTAAATCAAGAAAAACATACCCCAGGCAACACTCTACACCTCAGCAGAATAACTGAGGTGCCCTACCTGTCCTGCAACCCGCAGCAAACTGAGGAAAACGTTTACAATCCGGATTCCAGAGAAGCAAAAACAGCAAGAAGCCTTCTAAACAGTAGGGCCATCTGAAATATATGCACTTCACTCTACAGGAAGAGAAGAAAAGCGCCAAAAAAAGCTCTGACATCAAAAAAATCAGAACCTCCCTAAAAGGGGCGGTCCTACAGCTGAAAAAAAGCAATTTTTTTTTAATTTATTTTTTTAAACAACTTTCTTGAAAACAGGCTTCAACACAAACAATAAAACCCCCAATAAAAGTACATAATCCGTTACTAAAAACGGATCCTCACTGAGCAATCAATAAAATAAATAACTCCGGGGGGGCGGAGCTAGCCGCTGAAGTGGATGGTCGCATCTCTGCCAAGCTCCTAGCTCTAGATGTATAGAATGGGGCTCAATTAACAGTTTTTACGGCTGGAATCTACTCAGAGGACTACCCCAAATATACAAGATACATTAAAGCCAAGTTTGGGAGTCAATCACAGACTTATTATACCCGACCAGACACTTTATCAGCATATGCAATGATCTGGCCTATTGAGGCCTAGGGTGGTGACTTTCGGCAAAACCTCGGACACTCTTTCCCAGCATATTGAGCATGATAGCTGTTTCTTAGCAACTTAGCGTCTAAAACATAGCTGCATTGGAGATGGAGGTAGCACACAAGATGTTACAAGATATACTACTGGTCTTTGATCGCCCGCTCGACCGGTGCTTTTATGACTTACATTGCGCCATAGTGGAGATACCCTGGGAAGCGGCAGATGGGAGACTTTGTAGCGTCGAGTCTAGTGACATGCTAATAGAACAACTCCCAGATCATAGATCCGACAAACCGCTACGATGCCTAACACCTAACAGCCATAAGTTTGAAATTGGGGCCCTGCGGCAAGATCTGGCTGACCTGCACTCACCTGACCATAGTAGAGATAGATACCTACAGACGACAGACATCAGAGGCAACATTGTACGACCAGAGAGGCATACACAGATCCCATTATTTGTACCCTGAGCTGAAACCTGCTGCTAAAGCCACGCAGAGAGAGTCTTGCATGCTTTTGCCCCTTGGCCGTGGAGGGGCGGCCGACTTCCGCGGCCGGGACCTGGAGCTCTTGGATCTTGTGCCTACATGGGGAGGCTTTGCGCCATTGTTGTGGTGAGATAGCTTGTTGTCTCGGGGTCTTACTTTTTTGGTCGCTACGCAGATACGAGGAGGTGGACGTGTAGATGTGGAGGTCTCTTGTGTCGCACTGATGAGAATGCCGTTCCCGAGATTTGGTATTGGATGAAGTATCTTATCATCATCAATCTGAGGTGCCATTCAGATAGCCACACTGGACCTCTTTTTTTGATGTTCTAAGAACTAGAGTACTCCTTTTGTACATAACCCTATATAGTTTTATTCTATAAAATATTTTGATGGGATGTGAGGACTGCCGCTCTCCTAGCTGAGTTCTGATTCAAAAGATGCTAAATCTCAACCCTATATTTCATATTGTATTTGCTGTTTATTTTATAAATTAGATTATATGGGGTAGGGTAGACGAGTATGGCTCTCACCATATGTGTGTTGATACATAGAGCTTTAGTTCACTTTTTTTGTAATGTATTTTTTTTTTCTCTTTTCTTTAACATGTGTGTAATTTCACTTTATTAGCCACTGGTATTCACACTCTGTCAGCTCTATTATTGTGTTGTACTCTATGTTTACTTAAACACATAGCTGAGGTTCTTTTGGGCTACATTATTTTCATTTTATGTATCACTGACACATAGTGGTTATATGTAGCTTGTATGTTATTCACAGTCCATCATTATTATTGTTGCCGATGGTGACCTTGTTAACATATGTACTTATATTTCAGATGTCACACTAGCACATAAGAGGTTCTAGCTTCCTCCTCTCAGCCGGCGAGTGTTGGAAAGATATTTCCTCAGAACAGTTTTTCTGTTCCTCATCATAGCTAAGTGTAAATTTGTGAAAAGGTCCTAATCTTAGAAGCTCCAGTCAGGTGTCTGAGGGTTACGGTTATGGTATTTATGCCCCAGTGTATAGTTCCACCCTAGTTTAATATCTTATATATCATTTTTCCTAAAGCCCAAGGTCTCCTTATAACAATAACCCCTCCCCCCCATACGCTAACATGAGCCCCTCAGTAGGCTACATCCATTTTAGAACTTGAGTGTTCTCCTTACTTTTATTGCTATTTCCTAATCAACTTTATGGCGTAAAGCCTTGAGCGGTGCTTACCCACTGTTGGATTTTCCTTATGGTTTATTAATAGGCCCAGAAGGGTCATTAACTGGACTAACTAGGTTTACCAGTGTTACCTACATCTATTGGTTCAATAGCGACCGGCTAATTAGTCCTACTTAAGCTAATTTCACTAAATTGTTACTATAAAACAGAGGTTTCATATGATTATATTTTTCCATACATTTTGCCTTTTATTTTGTCTATACCTATGGAATGTGGTTCATGTAGATATTCATGTCGTAATATATGCTATGTATCTGTCTTTTCTTCTGTGAAAAACCTCAATAAAAATTTTTATTTAAAAAAAAATAATAATAACTCCTCACACTAACAGTGCCTGCAAAAGCTGCCTTAAAAACCTGCACCCTGACAGGAATAATTAAAAAACGTCCCCCTGCAGCATTTCAGCTGAATAAGTGCCAACATTTTCCATGCTTACATAGAAAAAACATAATTTATGTAAGAATTTACGTGATAAATTCATTTCTTTCATATTGGCAAGAGTCCATGAGCTAGTGACGTATGGGATATACATTCCGCACCGAGAACCTTTGAAAAGATCCTTGGAGCTGTCACTAGGCCAAAAGTAAGAGCAACAAATTGGTAATGCTCGTCTAGAAAAGAGAATCTCAGGAACTGATGGTGATCTGGATGAATCGGAATATGAAGAAATGCATCCTGTAAGTCTATTGTGGACATATAATGCCCTTGCTGAACAAAAGGCAGAATAGTCCTTATAGTCACCATTTTGAATGTTGGCATTCTCACATAACGACTCAAAATTTTTAGATCCAGAACTGGTCTGAAAGAATTCTCCTTCTTTGGGACAATGAACAGATTTGAATAAAACCCCAGACCCCGTTCCTGAACAGGAACTGGCACAATTATCCCAGATACCTCCAGGTCTGAAACACACTTCAGGAAAGCCTGAGCCTTTTCTGGGTTCACTGTAATGCGTGAGAGAAAGAAACTTCTCAAAGGCGGTCTTACTTTAAAACCTATTCTGTACCCTTGAGAAACAATGTTCTGAATCCAATGATTTTGGATTGAATTGATCCAAACATCCTTGAAAAATTTTAGTCTGCCCCCTACCAGCTGAGCTGGAATGAGGGCCGCACCTTCATGCGGACTTGGGGGCTGATTTAGATCTTTAAAATGGCTTAGATTTATTACAGACTGAAGAAGGCTTCCAATTGGAAACCGTTCCCTTAGGGGAAGGATCAGGTTTCTGTTCCTTATTTTGTCGAAAGGAACGAAAACGGTTAGCAGCCTTAAATTTACCCTTAGATTTTTTATCCTGAGGCAAAAAAGCTCCCTTCCCCCCAGTGACAGTTGAAATAATTGAATCCAACTGAGAACCAAATAATTTATTACCTTGGAAAGAGAGAGATAACAACGTTGATTTAGAAGTCATATCAGCATTCCAAGGTTTAAGCCATAAAGCTCTTCTAGCAAATATAGCTAAATATATATATCTTACATCAATTCTAATGATATCAAAAATGGCATTACAAATGAAATTATTAGCATGTTGAATTAACTTAACAATGCTATAGACATTATGATCTGATACTTGTTGCACTAGGGTTTCCAACCAAAAAGTTGAAGCAGCTGCAACATCAGCCAAAACAAAATAGCAGGCCTAAGAAGATGACCTGAACATAAATAAGCCTTCCTTAGATAAGATTCAAGTTTCCTATCTAAAGGATCTTTAAAAGAAGTTCTATCTGTCGTAGGAATCTGAAACAGGATCAGATAGAGACATCTTGCAATATGTAAGAGAAAAAATAACATATAAAGCAAAATTATCAATTTCCTTATATGACAGTTTCAGGAATGGGAAAAAATGCAAACAAAATAAGCCTCTGGAAACCAGAAGCAAAAATAAATGAAGACTTAAATAATGTCAAAAGACTGGCGCCAAGTATGACGTCGACAACTGACAAAATATTTTTGGCGACAAAAACGCCTGAATCATGGCAAATATAAGTACAAACATTATATTTAGAATTTTACATATAAAGTGCCAAACCATAGCTGAGAGTGTCTTAATAAAGGAAAATATACTTACCAAAAGACACTCATCTACATAAAGTAGATAGCCAAACCAGTACTGAAATGAGAATCAGCAGAGGTAATGGTATATAAGAGTATATTGTCGATCTGAAAAGGGAGGTAGGAGATAAATCTCTATGACCGATAACAGAGAACCTATGAAATAGATCCCCGTTAGGATGACCATTGCATTCAATAGGTAATACTCCCTTCACATCCCTCTGTCATTCACTGCACTCTGAGAGGAACTGGGCTTCAGCATGCTGAGAAGCGCATATCAACGTAAAATCTAACGAAATCTAGCACAAACTTACTTCACCACCTCCATAGGAGGCAAAGTTTGTAAAACTGAATTGTGGGTGTGGTGGGGAGTGTATTTATAGGCATTTTGAGGTTTGGGAAACTTTGCCCCTCCTGGTAGGAATGTATATCCCATACGTCACTAGCTCATGGACTCTTGCCAATTACATGAATGAAATAAAACTGGCACTAACCTTAACATTTATCTGTCCGGCAGTAGGACAGCTTACCTGGTTTGAGAGAATGCCATCTCTCACATGGACCTGTGGAAATACAGAAAGAAAAATCTAAATAGGGCAGCAAAATGTTTTTGGAAAACGCAATGAGGATTTTACCCCACAAGTTCCCAATTGCTCAAAAGCCACCACTGCCCTACTGAAAAGGCTGACATGGACTAAGGCTAGATCATTTAGAAAGATCAGAGCAAGCCTAGTCTGCTTTAAAAATAAAAAAAAATCTTGATTGTAGATCAGACACCAAAACTTCACCTCCACCTGCAGGCAAAGAGAATGACTGGGGATTATGGGTAAGGGAAGTGACATATATAGCAGCTTGCTGTAGTGCTCTTTGCCTCCTCCTGATGGCCAGGAGTGATATTCCCACTAGTAATTGACGATTCTGTGGACTCGCCATATCTTAGGAAAGAAATGGAAGGCAGCACATTTGTATGTGGGTCAGAATTTGGGACACTGTGCTGATATGTCCAAAAATGGGGTTACCAGTACATTTTTAAAATCTGAGCTACAGATCATATGCTTTTTATTTAATATCAATTTCCCATAGCAGACAGGTGTAACGTAAATAAGTCTTGATTTGGCACAATCCCAGCTTACACTACACAATTAATTTACCGATAGCCACCAGGGGCCGATAATAATCCTTTAGAAAATCCCAGTTCATAATGTCTGCTCTCAGTTTCTACTAGAAATGGGGATGCAGATACTATTTATTCAAAGT
This sequence comes from Bombina bombina, assembly GCF_027579735.1. Classification (NCBI taxonomy): domain Eukaryota; kingdom Metazoa; phylum Chordata; class Amphibia; order Anura; family Bombinatoridae; genus Bombina; species Bombina bombina. The sequence goes on from NC_069500.1 coordinate 1,409,776,105, forward strand.
TTGTGTTATCCCCCCTAAGGCACAGTAGAAATCCTGGTCCAACTGTAGAAAGAAGGAGAAACATATATATGTAGATAACCCTATCTATGAGCAAAAACATAATTTATGTAAGAACTTACCTGATAAATTAATTTCTTCATATTGGCTAGAGTCCATGAGCTAGTGACGTATGGGATATACATCAAAAAAGGAACTGGAAATATAATTGTGCTTTATACAAAAAAACATATATCCTTCCCTCTCTAGTGCCTCTTCTGTGGAGTGCCACATCTTGGGAATTACTATCCCATACGTCACTAGCTCATGGACTCTAGCTCATGGACTGTGGAGTGCCACATCTTGGGAATTACTATCCCATACGTCACTAGCTCATGGACTCTTGCCAATTACATGAAAGAAAACATAATTTATGTAAGAACTTACCTGATAAATTAATTTCTTTCATATTGGCAAGAGTCCATGAGACCCACCCTTTTTATGGTGGTTATGTTTTTTTGTATAAAGCACAATTATATTTCCAGTTCCTTTTTTGACGCTTTTTTCTATCACCCCACTACTTGGCCATACATCACTAGCTCATGGACTCTTGCCAATATGAAAGAAATTAATTTATCAGGTAAGTTCTTACATAAATTATGTTTTCTTTCATGTAATTGGCAAGAGTCCATGAGCTAGTGATGTATGGGATAGTAATACCCAAGATGTGGTACTCCACAGAAGAGTCACTAGAGAGGGAGGGATACAAATAAAAACAACCATTTTCCACTGAAAAAATTAAATTCACATCCAAAAAAATAAGTTTTTCTCATAATTGAAAAGAAAAAACTTAAAACATAAGCAGAGGAATCAAACTGAAACAGCTGCCTGAAGAAATTTTCCACCAAAAACTGCTTCCGAAGAGGCAAATACATCAAAACGGTAGAATTTAGTAAATGTATGCAAAGACCAAGTTGCTGCTTTGCAAATCTGATCAACTGAAGCTTCAATCTTAAAAGCCCACAAAGTGGAAACTGATCTAGTAGAATGAGCTATGATTCTCTGAGGCAGAGCCTGACCCGACTCCAAATAAGCCTGATGAATCAAAAGCTTTAACCAAGATGCAAAGGAAATGGCAGAAGCTTTCTGACCTTTCCTAGAACCAGAAAAGACAACAAATAGACTAGAAGTCTTCCAGAAATCTTTAGTAGCTTCAACATAATATTTCAAAGCTCTTACAACATCCAGAGAATTTAAGGATCTCTCCAAAGAATTCTTAGGAGGATTAGGACACAAAGAGGGAACAACAATTTTCCTATTAATCTTGTTAGAATTCACAACTTTAGGTAAAAATTTAAATGAAGTCCGCAAAATTGCTTTATCCTGATGGAAAATCAGAAAAGGAGACTCACAAGAAAGAGCAGATCATTCAGAAGCTCTTCTAGCAGAAGATATAGCCAAAAGGAACAACAAGAAAGTAGTTTAATATCCAAAAAATGCATAGGCTCAAAAGGAGAAGCCTGTAAAGCCTTCAAAACCAAATTAAGACTCCAAGGAGGAGAGATTGATTTAATGACAGGCTTGATATGGACCAAAGTCTGTACAAAACAGTGAATATCAGGGAGCATAACAATCTTTCTGTGAAATAAAACAGAAAGAGCAGAGATCTGTCCCTTCAAGGAACATGCAAACAAACCTTTATCCAAACCATCCTGAAGAAACTGTAAAATTCTAGGAATTCTAAAAGAATGCCAAGAGAATTTATGAGAAGAACACCATGAAATATAAGTCTTCCAAACTCGATAATAAATCTTCCTAGAAACATATTTACGAGCCTGTAAAATAGTATAAATCACTAAGTCAGAGAAACCTCTATGACTAAGCTCTAAGTGTTCAATTTCCATACCTTCAAATTTAATGATTTGAGATCCTGATGGAAAACGGTCCTTTTGACAGTAGGTCTGATCTTAAAGGAAGTGGCCAAGGGACATCCAGACAAAATCTGCATACCAGAACCTGTGAGGCCATGCTGGTGCTACCAGAAACACAAATGATTGTTCCATGATGATCTTGGAGATCACTCTTGGAAAAAGAACTAGAGGCGGGAAGATATAAGCAGGTTGGTAAAACCGCCTGAGGATCCTTGGACCTGGACAAGTACCTGGGAAGTTTCTTGTTTAGATGAGAAGCCATCAGATCTATTTCTGGAAGACCCCACATCTAAACAATCTGAAAAAAACACATCTGGATGGAGAGATCACTCCCCCTGATGTAAAGTCTGATGGCTGAGATAATCCGCTTCCCAATTGTCTACACCTGGGATATGTACCGCAGAAATTAGACAAGAGCTGGATTCCGCCCCAAGAAAGTATCCGAGATACATCTTTCATAGCTAGGAGACTGTGAGTCCCACCCTGATGATTGACATATGCCACAGTTGTGATATTGTCTGTCTGAAAACAAATGAATGGTTCTCTCTTCAACAGAGGCCAAACCTGAAGAGCCCTGAAAATAGCACGGAGTTCTAAAATACTGATTGGTAACCTCACCTCTTGAGATTTTCAAACCCCTTGTGCTGTCAGAGATCCCCAGACAGCTCCCCAACCTGAGAGATTTGCATATGTTGTGATTACAGTCCAGTTTGGACAAACAAAAGAAGCCCCTTGAACTATACAATGGTGATCTAACCACCACGTCGGAGAGAGTCGAACATTGGGATTTAAGGATATTAATTGTGATATCCTTGTATAATCACTGCACTATTGATTCAGAATACAAAGCTGAAGAGGTCTCATATGAAAATGAGCAAAGGGGATTGCGTCCGATGCTGCAATCATGAGACCTAAAACTTCCATTCACATAGCCACTGAAGGGAATGATTGAGACTGAAGGTTTCGACAAGCTGAAACCAATTTCATTTGTCTCTTGTCTGTTAGAGACAGAGTCATGGACACTGAATCTATCTGGAAACCTAAAAAGTTGACCCTTGTCTGAGGAATCGAGGAACTTTTCAGTAAATTGATCCTCCAGCCATATCTTTGAAGAAACAACACTAGTTGATTCGTGTGAGATTCGACAGAATGTAAAGACTGAGCTAGTACCAAGATATCGTCCAAATAAGGAAACACCGCAATACCCTGTTCTCTGATTACAGAGAGTAGGGCACCGAGAACCTTCAAAAAAATTCTTGGAGCTGTCGCTAGGCCAAATGGAAGAGCGACAAATTGGTAATGCTTGTCTAAAAAAGAGAATCTCAGAAACCGATAGTGGTCTGGATGAATCGGAATATAAAGATATGCATCCTGTAAGTCTATTGTGGACATATAATGACCTTGCTGAACAAAAGGCAGAATAGTCCTTATAGTCACCATTTTGAAAGTTGGCACTCTTACAAAACGATTCAAAATTTTCAGATCCAGAACTGGCTGAATTAATTTTCTTTCTTTGGGACAATGAATAGATTTGAAAGCAACCCCAGGCCCTGTTCCTGAAATGGAACTGGTATGATTAACCCGGAAAGCTATAGATCTGAAACACACTTCAGAAAAGCCTGAGCCTTCAATCTTCTCACAGGAGGTCTTACTCTGAATCCTATTCGATACCCTTGAGAGGCAATACTCTGAATCCACTGATTTTGGACAGAATCTGCCCAAATGTCTTGGAAAATTTTTAATCTGTCCCCCACCAGCTGAGCTGGAATGAGGGCCGCACCTTCATGCAGACTTGGGGGCTGGCTTTGGTTTCTTAAAATGTTTGGATTTATTCCAACTTGAAGCAGTTTTCCAATTGGAACCAGATTCTTTGGGGGAAGGATTAGCTTTCTGTTCCTTATTCTGTTGAAAAGAATGAAAACTATTAGAAGCTTTAGATTTACCCTTAGATCTTTTAGCCTGAGGTAAAAAAACTCACTTCCCCCCAGTGACAGTTGAAATAATTGAATCCAACTGAGAAGCAAATAAATTGTTACCTTGGAAAGAAAGAAGTTCCAATATTTGAGCCACAAAGCTCTTCTAGCTAAAATAGCTAAAGACATAGATTTAACATCATTTTTGATGATATCAAAAATAGCATCACAGATAAAATGATTAGCATGTTGAAGTAAGCGAACAATGCTAGATAAATCAGGATCTGTTTCCTGTTGCGCTAAGCTTTCCAAGCAAAAAGTTGATGCAGCTGCAACATCAGCCATAGATATAGCAGGCCTAAGACTATAGCCAGAAAATAAATAAGCTTTCCTTAGATAAGATTCAAGTTTCCTATCTAAAGGATCCTTAAATTTAGTACTATCTTCCATAGGAATATTAGTATGTTTGGCAAGAGTAGAAATAGTCCCATTAACTTTGGGGATTTTTTCCCAAAACTCCAATCTAGCTGCTGGCAAAGGATACAACTTTTTAAACTTAGAAGAAGGAATAAAAGAAGTACCAGGCCTATCCCATTCCTTTGAAATCATATCAGAAATAGCATCAGCAACTGGAAAAACCTCTGGAGTAACCACAGGAGGTTTATAAACAGAATTTAAACGTTCACTAGTTTTTGTATCGAGGACTAGATTCCTCAATATCCAAAGTAATCAACACCTCTTTTAACAAGGAATGTATATACTCCATCTTAAAGAGATAAGTAGATTTGTCAGTGTCAATATCTGAGGTAGGATCTTCTGAATCAGATCGATCCTCATCAGAGGAGGATAATTCAGTATGTTGTCGGTCATTTGAAAATTCATCAACTTTATGAGAAGATTTAAAAGACCGTTTACGTTTATTAGAAGGCGGAATAGCAGACAAAGCCTTCTGAATCACATCAGCAATAAAATATTTTATATTCACAGGGATATCATGTACATTAGATGTTGAAGGAACAACAGGCATTGTACTAGTACTGATGGATACATTCTCTGCATGTAAAAGCTTATCATGACAACTGTTACATACTTCAGCCGGAGATATAATCTCTGCTAATTTACAACAGATACACTTAGCTTTAATAGAACTGTTATTAGGCAGCAGGGTTCCAAAATATGTTTCTGAGACAGGATCAGATTGAGACATCTTGCAAATGAAAGAGAAAAAAACAACATATAAAGCAAAATGATCAATTTCCTTATATGGCAGTTTCAGGAATGTGAAAAAAATTCAAACAGCATAGCCCTCTGAGCATAAAAAAAGGCAAGAGGCATATAGGAAGTGGGGTATAAATAATTAAATTATTTGGCGCCAATAATGACGCACAATGCAAAATAAAATCTTTTGGTGCTAACAACATCCGGAAATGACAACTTGCGTCATGGCAGGCGCAACCTTGTGCAAGGAAACCTGGCGTCAACAAAGACGCCTGAAAATAACGGATATGCGTCACCGAACGTACCTTTGCACCAAAAAAATTCTCGCGCCAAAAATGACACAATAAATATCAGCATTTTGCGACCTCACAAGCCTAATTTTTCCCGCAAAATTTAATGAAAAAAACTGTCAATTTGAAGAAAAGACTATACCCCAGGTAAGAACTTCCTAAATATATTTCCCAATTTTGTAACTGATAGTCTGCAAAAGGAAATATAAATAAACCTGACTCATGGCAAATATAAGTACAATACATATATTTAGAACTTTATATTAATACATAAAGTGCCAAACCATAGCTGAGAGTGTCTTAAGTAATGAAAACATACTTACCGAAAGACACCCATCCACATATAACAGATAGCCAAACCAGTATTGAAACAGTTATCAGTAGAGGTAATGGTATATAAGAGTGTATCGTCGATCTGAAAAGGGAGGTAGGAGATGAATCTCTACGACCGATAACAGAGAACCTATGAAAAGATTAACCGCAAGGAAAACCATAAAATCAATTGGCGATACTCCCTTCACATCCCTCTGACAAACACTGTACTCTGAGAGGAATCGGGCTTCAAAAAAGCTGAGAAGTGAATATCACAGAAGAAAATCAAGAACAAACTTACTTCACCACCTCCATAGGAGGCAAAGTTTGTAAAACTGAATTGTGGGTGTGGTGAGGGGTGTATTTATAGGCATTTTGAGGTTTGGGAAACTTTGCCCCTCCTGGTAGGATTGTATATCCCATATGTCACTAGCTCATGGACTCTTGCCAATTACATGAAAGAAATGTATTTATTGACACAAAAGTTCATTTATAAACCAGAATAAAAATGATGAATGGCATCAGGGGCAGCTCTTTATAACATCTGTGTCTCTCAAAAGCTCCACTGGCCACAGTAGGACATGATGCTTAATCTGCAGTCCTTGTTCTGGATTGGAATTCACATGATACATACACTTCCCAACCCGAGAGGAGCCCAACCAGAATGTGGTGACGTATTAACACAACACTAAACATATATTATATTTATATATATATATATATATATATACATACACACACACACACACACAGATATATATATATATATATATATACACACACACACAGATATATATATATATATATACACACACACACACACACACACACACATATATATATATATATATATATATATATATAAACAATGTCATGTTGTAATATGGTAACAAAGGGATTTAAATAAATTTAGTAGCATTTACAATTATTTTTATGCATTGCTTATTTAGTTTTCTGAAAATTAAATGTTGGTGTTGATCCATTTGAAAGCATCACACATGTAAATGACATAAGTAATAATAATCCAGCTTTACATTCTGCTTAGTTTATATAAATTGTACTTCCCTTAAAGACAAGTAAGAATGTAATTGCAAACATATGTGAATACATCACTTAGACCACAAACTACAATATAAGTACAGTCAATGAGAAATCTATAAGATCGCTGGCTTTAGATCTTTCCTAAGCAGTCTGGGGTAAAACTTCAGAAATGGTTCACAGTTAAAGTTATATGAAAAACCAACATTTTGTATCATGATTCAGATAGAATATACCATTTTAAATAATTATCTAATTTACTTCTATTATCTAATTTGTTTTGTTTTCTTGGTATCCTTTTTAGAAAGTATACCTAGGTACGCTCAAGAGATGGAAGCTAGCTACTGATTGGTGTCTACATATATACCTCTTATCATTGGGTTAATGATGTGTTCAGCTAGATCCCAGTAGTGAATTGCTGCTCCTTCAAACACAGATAGCAAGAGAATGAAGCAAAATTGCTAATAGAAGTAAAATGGAAAATTGTTTAAATATGTATGTTTATTCCGAAAACATAATTTATTCTTACCTGATAAATGTATTTATTTCTTGACATGGTAAATCCATGGATCATCTTAATTACTGTTGGGAATATCACTCCTGACCAGCAGGAGGAGGCAAAGAGCCCCACAGCAAAAGCTGTTAAATACCACTCCTCCTACCCACAATCCCCAGTTATTCGACCAAAGGAAAAGGAGAGCGGAAGTAATCTAATGTGCAGAGGTGCCTGAAGTTTATAGAAAAGCAAACTGTCTGAAAAACAGGGCGGGCCGTGGACTCACCTTGTCAAGAGATAAATAAATTTATCAGGTAAGAATAAATTATGTTTTCTTTCTAATGACACGGTGAGCCCACTGATCATCTTAATTACTGTTGGGAACCAATACCCAAGCTAGAGGACACGGATGATAAGGGAGGGACAAGACAGTTAACCTAAACAAAAGGCACCACTGCTTGAAGAACCTTTCTCCCAAAAGAAGCCTCTGCTTAAGCAAAAGTATCAAATTTGTAAAATTTTGAAAAAGTATGCAAATATGAACAATTCGCAGCCTTGCAAAGCTGATCTACAGAAGCTCCATTTTTGAAAGCCCAAGAAGATGAAACAGCCCTCGTGGAATGAGCCGTGATTCTCTCAGGAGGCTGCTGTCCGGCAGTCTCATATGCCAAGCGAATAACGCTCCTCAACCAACAAGAAAGAGAAGTAGCCGTAGCATTCTGACCCTTACGCTTCCCAGAAAAAACAACAAACAAAGAAGAAGACTGGCGAAAATCCTTAGTCGCCTGCAAATAATATTTCAATGCACGAACCACATCCAGGTTGTGCAACAAACGCTCCTTATGAGAAGAAGGATTAGGACACAAAGAAGGAACAACAATCTCTTGATTAATATTGTTATCAGAAACAACGTTGGTAAGAAAACCCAAGGCAGTACACAGAACTACCTTATCAGAGTGAAAAATAAGAAAAGACAATTCATACTGTAAGGCTGAAAGCTCCGAAACTCTTCGAACCAAGGCCTGACAAAAAGAATGAACATCTGGCACATCCACCAGGCGCTTGTGCAATAAAAAGAAAATTTATGCTTACCTGATAAATTTATTTCTTTTTAGACACAACGAGTCCACGGATTTCATCCTTACTTGTGGGATTTCACCTCCTGGTAAGCAGGAGGAGGCAAAGAGCACCACAGTAGAGCTGCTATATATAGCTCCTCCCTTTCCTCCCACTCCAGTCATTCGACCGAAGTTAGGAAGAGAAAGGAAAAGTCAAGGTGCAGAGGTGTCTGAAGTTTACAAAAAATAATAACCTGTCTCAGTAAACAGGGCGGGCCGTGGACTCATCGTGTCTAAAAAGAAATAAATTTATCAGGTAAGCATACATTTTCTTTTCTTTTTAAAGACACGATGAGTCCACGGATTTCATCCTTACTTGTGGGATACAATAACAAAGCTAGAGTACACGGATGATAAGGGAGGTACAAGACAGGGAACCTAAACGGAAGGCACCACTGCTTTTAGAACCTTTCTCCCAAAAGCAGCCTCAGCCGAGGCAAAAGTATCAAATTTGTAAAATTTAGAAAAAGTGTGAAGAGAAGACCAAGTTGCAGCCTTGCAAATCTGTTCTACATTTTTGAATGCCCATTAGGAAGCAACAGCCCTAGTGGAATGAGCCGTAACTCTTTCAGGAGGCTGCTGACCAGCAGTCTCATATGAAAAACAGATGATACTCTTTAACCAAAAAGAAAGAGAGGTAGCCGTAGCTTTCTGACCCTTACGTTTCCCAGAGAAAACGACAAACAAAGAAGACGACTGATGAAAGTCCTTAGTTGCTTGTAAATAAAATTTCAAAGCACGGACCACGTCCAAATTGTGCAAAAGACGTTCCTTTGGAGAAGAAGGATTAGGACACAAGGAAGGAACAACAATTTCCTGATTAATGTTCCTGTTTGAAACAACCTTAGGAAGGAACCCTAAAATAGTATGTACATCTACCTTATCCAAATGAAAAATAAGGTAAGGTGAATTGAATTGTAATGCTGAAAGCTCAGACACTCTTTGAGCTGAAGAAATGGCAGCAAGAAATAAAACTTTCCAAGATAATAACTTAATATTTAAGGAATGCATAGGCTCAAACGGAGCCCCTTGAAGAACTTTGAGAACTAAATTCAGACTCCATGGAGGAGCAATTAGTTTAAACACAGGCTTAATTCTAACCAAAGCCTGACAAAAAGATTGAACATCTAGGACATCTGCCAGACGCTTGTGTAACAAAATAGATAAGGCAGAGATCTGACCCTTTAAGGAACTTGCTGATAAACCCTTCTCCAATCCTTCTTGGAGAAAGGACAAAATTCTGGGAATCCTAACTCTACTCCATGAGTAGCCCTTAGATTCACACCAATAAAGATATTTATGCCATATCTTATGGGAAATCTTTCTAGTTACAGGTTTACATGCCTGAATTAAGGTCTCTATGACCGAATCAGAAAAACCCCACTTGGATAGGATTAAATGTTCAATCTCCAAGCAGTCAGCTTCAGAGAAGCAAGATTTGGATGAAGGAAGGGCCCCTGAATGAGAAGATCCTTCCTTAATGGCAGTCTCCAAGGTGGCAGGGATGACATGTCCACCAGATCGGCATACCAAATCCTGTGAGGCCACGCAGGAGCAATGAGAATCAATGACACCCTCTCCTATTTGATTCGAGCAATGACTGGAGGAAGAAGCGCAAACAGAGGGAATAGGTATGCAAGATTGAAGGACCAAGGAACCGCCAGAGCATCTATCAGTTCTGCCTGGGGATCCCTGGACCTCGACCCGTATCTCGGAAGCTTGGCATTCTGATGAGATGCCATGAGATCCAACTCTGGCCGACCCCATCTGAGAATCAGATTGGAGAACACTTCTGGATGGAGTTCCCACTCTCCCGGATGAAAAGTCTGCCTGCTCAGAAAGTCCGCCTCCCAGTTGTCCACCCCTGGGATATGAATCACTGGCAGACGACAAGAATGGGCCTCCACCCACCAGATTATCTTGGCTACCTCGGTCATCGCTAAGGAACTCCTCGTTCCTCCTTGATGATTGATGTAGGCCACTGTCGTTATGTTGTCCGTCTGGAATCTGATGAATTGGGCCGAAGCCAACTGAGGCCAGGCCAGAAGAGCACTGAACATTGCTCTCAGTTCCAGAATGTTTATAGGAAGAACAGACTCCGCCGGAGTCCACACTCCCTGAGCTTTTAGAAGCCCCCAGACAGCCCCCCAACCTAGAAGGCTGGCATCTGTTATCACAATCACCCATGATGGTCTGCGAAAGCATGTTCCCTGGGACAGATGATCCAGAGACAACCACCATTGAAGTGAATCCCTTGTCTCCTGCTCCAGGGTTATTCGAGGAGATAAGTCTGCATAATCTCCATTCCACAGCCTGAGCATGTTTAACTGCAGAGGCCCGAGGTGAAACCGAGCAAACGGAATAATGTCATTTGCCGCCACCATCAGTCCGATTAATTCCATGCATTGGGCCACTGACGGCCGAGGATTGGACTGAAGGGTTCGACAGGTATCTAGAATCTTTGATTTCCTGACCGCTGTCTGAAAAATTTTCATGGATATAGCACAGTCATCTAAAGTAACTAAAACCTCCCTGAGCAACAGACGGAGGTGTTCTAGTTTGAACCTGAAAGAAACAACCTCTGAATCAGTGAAAGGTATTGAACTTTCTGAGTCTGAAACTTCGCCTTCTGAAACCTCCATACCCTCCAACTCAGTTACCACCATAGTATCAGAAACCTCATTTACTACATGCTTTTCCTTCCTCTTACGCTTGCCTTGAAGCATAGGAAAAGCAGACAATGCATCAGAAATTGTGGAAGACATAACTGTAGCTATGTCTTTTAAGGTAATACCAGCAATCACTGGAGTAGAAGTAAAGGGCACTGCTTGAGCGGGTGTTAAATCTTGGGACGCTTGGGGAGAAAGCTGCGGCATACTCTGAATCTCAGCATTAGACTCCTGAGAGGCATCTGCCCTTAAATAATTTTGCTCATGAAAAATCTTTTCTTTATAACTCAAAGCCCTTTCAATACATGAAGAGCAGAAAGGGATTGGTGGTTCCACATTAGCATCCAAACACATGGAGCAAGTAACATTTTGCACAGCTCCTAGGTCCATACTAAGATAAAGAATAGACAATTTTTTCCTTTTTTTTAAAAAAAAAAAACATTACTGTCTCTTTAAAAACTTGTAACGACATCCATACTATGGCTGCAAATAATATGTTCAAACACAGTCAAATTTTTAACAAAAATTTTTGTGACAAAAAAACGATACTGTAACTTTAAATTTTAAACAGTCACCTTTTTTACTGTTCATAAAAAACATACCCCAGCAGTTGTCAAATGCAAAAAAATAAGGTAATACAGACACCTATACACCTCAGCAACTCTGCTGAGGTGCCTACCTGCCACACAGATCACTCCCAGACCGGAACCTTAGTTAGCCCATGCAGCAACGATCCGGAACTCAAAGGTACAAAAAAACTCTGCAACCACTTGTCTGATAGATCAGAAAGACATGCGGTAGTAGAGCCTCGAGTATGAACGTCCTCCTCTGTCGACTGAAAACTGCGCAATGGAGAAAACAGCGTGCGAAACATAGCCCCGCCCATCGTGGGCATAATTCAGAACCCGACAACGGAGCACACTAAAAATAAGAATTGCAGCCACCATCCCAATAAAAATATACAGTCTATACTTTTCTGTAAGCACCCAAAAATGCCAAGAAAATTCAAGCTTTCTCCCAGCCCTGTGCCTGTACTCATGGCTGTCTCAAAAACTAACACCCTCCATACAAGAGGGAATAACGTCACAGCATAAGAAGCCTAGTATTTCCCTAAGACTTATGCCTCTGTAAAGAAAATAAAGTGCCCGCTTTCTTCTGAGAGTACTCCCCAGAGTGAATAAAGCTAGCACTTACCTCAAATGCTGACCGACAGCAGGCCAGCCCAGCAGGTGTAAGAGGTCCTCTCCCTCCCATAGCCCTGTGGAATAAGATAAGCCTGAGTTAACTGTGCTTAGGCTATCCGGATTAGGGCAGCATAAATGTATAGGAGGCGCAGTGAGAATTATGCCCCACCAGTTCCTATTGCTTTAAAGCCACCAATAGCTCTACTGCAAAGACTGATATGGACTAGGCTACACCCTAGAACAAAGCAGCACACTCTGGCACTACTTATATAAATTAATAAACTCTTGATTGAAGAATCTAATACCTCACTTTACCTCTTCCTATCACTAACGTAGGCAAAGAGAATGACTGGAGTGAGAGGGAAGGGAGGGGCTATATATAGCAGCTCTGCTGTGGTACTCTTTGCCTCCTCCTGCTGACCAGGAGGTGAAATCCCACAAGTAAGGATGAAATCCATGGACTCATCATGTCTTTAAAAAGATATAGATAAAGCAGAAATTTGACCCTTCAGGGTACTAGCAGATAAACCTTTCTTCAAGCCCTCCTGGAGAAAAGACAAAATCCTAGGAATCCAAACTCTACTCCACGAGTAGCCTTTGGATTCACACCAATCCAAATATTTATGCCAAATCTTATAATAAATCTTCCTAGTCACAGGCTTATGAGCCTGAATCATAGTCTCAATGAGTAACTCAGAAAAACCACGCTTAGAAAGAATCAAGCGTTCAATCTCCAAGCAGTCAGCTTCATAGAAATGAGATTTGGAAGAAGCAGAAGCAGGTCCTTCCTTAATGGAAGACGCCAAGGTGGAAGGGAAGACATCTCCACCAGATCTGCAAATCAGATTCTGCGAGGCCACGCCGGAGCAATGAGAATCACTGATGCCCTCTCTTGTCTGACCCGAGAAAGAAGAGCAAACGGAGGGGACACATATGCCAGACTGAAAGTCCAAGGAACTGCCAGAGCATCTATCAGAACAGCCTGAGGATCCTTTGACCTTGACCTGTACCTTGGCATTCTGATGAGATGCCATGAGATCCAACTGTGGCTGCCCCCAACAGAGAATCAAGCTGGAAAATACCTCTGGATGAAGTTCCCACTCCCCCGGATGAAAAGTCTGTCTGCTCAGAAAATCCGCTTCCCAATTGTCCACCCCTGGAATATGGATAGCAGACAGATAACAGTTGTGAATCTTCGCCCACTGAATAATCTCGGCTACCTCTGTCATGGCCAAGGAACTTTGAGTTCCTCCCTGATGATTGATTTAAGCCACTGATGTTATGTTGTCCGACCGAAACCTGATAAACTGGGTTGAAGCTAGCTAAGGCCAGGCTAGAAGAGCATTGAAAATTGCTCTCAGTTCCAAAACATTTATTGGAAGAACCGACTCCTCCCAAGTCCATAGACCCTGATACCATGATACCCCTGGTGAACATAAATCTTTTTAAGCAAAGCTTCCAACTTCTTATCCATAGGATATTTAAAGGAACAGCTGTCCTCAATAGGAATAGAGGTCCTCTTGGTCAGAGTGGAAACTGCTCCCTCCACCTTAGGAACCATCTGCCAAGATTCCTTAATAGAATCAGCAATAGGAAACATCTTCCTAAAAATTGGAGAAGGGGAAAAAGGAATCCCAGGCTTCTCCCATTCTTGTGAAATAATATCTAAAACACGATCTGGTATAGGAAAAGGACATCAAAAAACGTATTAAGTTTACTAGATTTCTTAGGAATAACCATGACTGACGCCTCAGAGTCATCCAAGGTAGCCAAAACCTCCTTGAGTAACAAAAGGAGGTGCTCCAGCTTAAACCTAAAGGAAACAACCTCAGGTTCAGAAGAAGGATTTACACTATCAGAATCCAAGATCTCACCCTCAGATGCTACTGAAGTATCTTCCTCCTCAGACTTATGAGAAGAAACACTAGACACAATTGCAACAGAATCAGAAACCTTATACTTCCTCTTGCGCTTCCCCTGTAACATAGGAAAAGCAGACAAAGCCTCAGATACTGCCGAGGATATATGTGTAGCCATATCCTGCAATGAAAAAACAACCTGTGATGAAACACAGGGCACTGCAGATTGTGATGTATGAGGAGAAAGCTGCGGATTAGCCAGAACAGGAGACTCCTGAACAACTTCGGATGACATCATGATCTGGGCTGCATATGGCATCCAATCACAAAAGGCTCACTAGTTGAATTCAACAGACTGTCAATGGTATTCAGCAGAGTGCCTAGATGCAGCCCAGATAGTGATGTGATCAGTGGGCTGAGCTTGGCTGCCATTTCAATCTGGCTAGAAACAATATTCATTTTAAAATAACTTTTTTACTGTTCCTGCTGCATGATATAGAAAGGGTGCAGGAGGCTGTTTGCAGCTTAATCTAAGGTAAGGCTTTAAGATGGCTAGGTTGCAGTCTGTCCCTTTAATTTTTTTTTATTAATGACCCTTTAAAGTTTTCCTATATGTTGCCGTTCTTCCGCAAGTAACTCATACTCTCGTATTTCCAAAGCACTTCATGAATGAAAGACCCCATCTTTAACTTTAATATTACAAATATTGTAACTAAAAAGTTAGTTTATGACTTTAATATCAATGTGTATCTTTTAATCATGTGGGTAAATCCACTTACTGTTTGCTATATAATTGTCTTGTTTTTTGTGTTACATAGTTACCGTATAAACAACATTGGCTTTTTGCTTTTGGTGATTTACTAATCACTTTTTGTGTAACATAAAACAGGGTGTTCTACAGGCCAGATGGGCTAATGAGCTTACAGTCTAAATTGAATCCTCCATTTTCTTTCTAATCCTCATTTAAATACATCCTTAAAGGGAAAGAAAAGTCAAAATTAAACTTGCATGATTCAGATAGAGCCGGTCATTTTAAGACGGTTTTAAATTCACTTCTATTTTCAAATGTGCTTTGTTCTCTTGGTATCCCTTGTTGAAAAATAATGCACACATATCCTACATTAATGGGAGCTGCTGCTAATTGGTGCCTGCACACATTTGTCTCTTGTGATTGACTAACCAGATGTGTTCATCTTGCTGCCAGTAGTGCAATGTTGTTCCTTCAGCAAAGGATAACAAGGGAACAAAGCAAATATGATAATGAAAGTAAATTTGAAAGTTGTTTAAAAACATAATTTATGTAAGAACTTACCTGATAAATTAATTTCTTTCATATTGGCAAGAGTCCATGAGCTAGTGACGTATGTGATATACATTCCTACCAGGATGGGCAAAGTTTCCCAAACCTCAAAATACCTATAAATACACCCCTCATCACACCCACAATTAAGTTTAATGAATAGCCAAGTAGTGGGGTGATAAAAAAAGGAGTAGAAAAGCATACATAAAGAGGAACTGGAAAAATAATTGTGCTTTTATACAAAAAAATCATAACCACCATAAAAAGGGTGGGCCTCATGGACTCTTGCCAATATGAAAGAAATTAATTTATCAGGTAAGTTCTTACATAAATTATGTTTTCTTTCATGTAATTGGCAAGAGTCCATGAGCTAGTGACGTATGGGATAGAAATACCCAAGATGTGGAAGTCCACACAAGAGTCACTAGAGAGGGAGGGATAAAATAATAACAGCCACTTCCACTGAGAAATTAAATCCACATAATAATTAATTTTTTCTCAAAAAACTTAAATCAAAAGCAGTAGAATCAAACTGAAACAGCTGCCTGAAGAACTTTTTCTACCAAAGACTGCTTCAGAAGAAGAAAACACATCAAAATAGTAAAAGCAATAAAAGTATGCAAAGAAGACCAAATTACTGATTTGCAAATTTGATCAACCTAAGCTTCATTCTGGAAAAGCCCAAGAAAAGGCGACTGAGCTTAGTAGAATGAGCTGTAAAACTCTGAGGCGGAGCCTGCCCTGCCTCGAAATAAGCCTTAAAAAACAAAAGCTTTAACCAGGATGCCAAAGAAATGGCAGAGGCTTCCTAACCTTTTCTGGAACCAGAAAAACAGCAGATAGACTAGAAGTCTTCTGAAATGCTAGTAAACTCGATATAGAATTATAAAGTTCTTACCACATCCAAAGGATGTAAAGAACTCTCAAAGAATTCTTTAGGATTAGGACACAAAGAACGACAACAATTTCTCCACTAATGCTGTTCAAATTCACAACCTTAGGGAAAAAAAGATGTCCACAAAACAACTTATCTAGATGAAAAAATCAGATAAGGAGACACACAAGAGAGAGCTGATAAATCAGAAATTCTTGTAACAGAAGAGATAGTCAAAAGAAACAACACTTTCCAAGAAAGTAGATAATCTTCAAGGAAAATATAGGCTCAAAAGAAAAGAGCCTGCAAAATCTTTAAACCAGATAAGACTCCAAAAAGGATAAATTAATAAATGAACAGGCTTGATACCAACCAAAGCCTGAACAAAACATTGAATATCAGGAAGTTAAAATTTACAGACAAATTTATCCAAACCATCCTGAAAAACTGTAGAATCCTAGGAATTCTAAAAGAATACCAAGAAAATTTATGAGAAGAACACTATAAAATATAGGTTTTCCAAACCTGCTAATACATGTTCCTTGAAACAGACTTATAAGCCTGCAATATAGCGATAAAAACTGAGTCAGATAAACTTCTATGACTAAACACTAATCAATTTCCATGCCCAAAAATTAGTAATTTGAGATCCCGATGGAAAAATAGCACCTAAAACAAGAGGGTTGGCCAAAGAGAAAGCGGCCAAGGATGGCAACTGGACATCTGAACAAGATCCACATACCAAACCTGTGAGGCCATGCTGATGCTATTAGAAACACATGGCACTGTTCCAATATGATCTTGGAAATCACCTTTGGAAGAAAAAAACAAAGGCGGAAAGATGTAATCAGGTTGCAAAACCTTAGGATCCCTGGACCTGAAAAGGAACCAGGGAAATTGAGAAAACACACCTGTATAGAGACACCACTCTCCCAGATGTAAAGTCTAACGGCTGAGATAATCAACCTCCCAAATGTCTAAAATCATAGAAAAGAGACAGGAGATGAATTCCATCTAAGAACGTATTCAAGATACTTCTTAATTGCTAAGGAACTATGAGTCCCTATTGTTGATTGACATATACCACAGTTGTGATATTGCATGTCTGAAAGCAAAGAATTAAAAAGTTCTCTCTGAAAAATAGCACAGAGTTCCAAAATATTGATTGGAAACCTCCCCTCTTGAAGTTTCCAAACCCCTTGTGCTGTCAAAAGACCCTCAGACAGCTCCCCAACCTGTAAGACTTGCATCCATTTAGAATACAGTCCAGGAAGGATGAACAAAAGGAGGCCCCCTGAATAAAATGATGATAATCACCAAAACAGAGAGAGTAGAGTGTTAGGATTTAAAAATATCAACTGTAATATTTAAAAACAAACCCTGTATCATTGATTCAGTATGCAAATCAAAAAGAGATCTCAGACGAAAAACGAGCAAAGGGAACCACGCCCAATGCTGCAGTTATGAGACCTAAAAACTTCCATGCACATAGCCACTGAAAGAAATGTTCTAGACTGTAAGTTAGACAGGCTAACACCACTTAAAATTGACTTTTGTCCGATAAAGACAAAGACATGAACACAGAATCTATCTACCCTTGTCTGAGGAATCACAAAACTTTTAGGTAAATTAAATCCTCTAACCATGTCTTGAACTTAGTTGATTCATGAGGGATTCCACAAAAAGAAAAGTCCATATATTTAAATACTGCTCTTTCATATGTATGTATTGGTTACTTGTAAAGCACATCTAATCACCCGTAAGGGACTCAAGACGCTGCTCAATTAATTGACCTTGAAAGGATGAAAGGCTGAATGGACCTCACCAGGAATTGAACCTGCAACCCTCAGGTTTCTACAGAGCTCGGTCACATGCTGAGCTATCTGTCCGGCTTTAATAATAGAAAAGTTTAAGCTAATACCAAGATACCATCCAAATAAGGAAGCACCACAATATCCTACTGTCTGAAGACATCAAGAACTTTTGAAAAGATTAAAAGATTCATAAAGCTGTCACTAAACTAAATGGAAAAGCGACAAATTGGTAAAGCTTAAAAAGAAAATCTCAAAATCCACAAGTGGTCTGAATGAAATAAAATATGAGGATAAACATCCTAAAAAATAGAGTGGACATGAAATGGCTTTAACAAAAAGGCATAATAGTCCTTATAATCGCCAACTGAAAAGTGGAGAATCTAACAAAACAATATAAAAGTCTTCAGATACAAGATTGGACAGAATAAACCTCTTCTTCTTAGAGACAAAGAATAGAATTGAAATAGAAACCCAAATCCTGTTCCTGCAAAAAGAACTGGCATAATCACTCCTGAAAAAAATTCACAGAGAGTACTGAGAAAGAAAGATTCTTTACATAGGAGGTCTCATTCTAGAAATCTATTCAAACCCTAAGAATATAGAATTTGGACTGGGTTCATCCAAAAACAATTTAATCTGCCCCCCACCAGAAAGACTGGTTTGAGAACCGCACCTTCGTGCAGACTAATAACTAGTCATTATATAGCATTTTTCTCCCAGAAGGATACAAAAAAACGCTTCTTCAGTGCTTATACTCAGAGTTAACCAAATTAGCAGTTGATAAAAACAGTAGTTATTATTACCCAAATAAATAGTATACAATAAATTGACCTCAAAGGCCAAAGGGCTGTATTAACCCTGCCGGGAAATGAATCTGTGACCCTTGGGTCTAGAGCAAGCGTTTGTAATCAGGACATTCACCAACTGATCTACATCACTGGACTAAAAGTAGGGCAGAAAAAACTCCAAACCTCCAGAAATAGTGGAGATAATAAAATATATTTGAAATCATAATAATAGATATAGTAAACATAATTAAATGAATACATCTAAAGTAAATAAACAGAGTTATATACTTAAGAATCTGAAAACTGCTTATGCTAACTGTTCAACAAAGGATGAGAGAACAGTAATGTCAGCCACAGATAAAGCTGAGCTAAAAATATAAACAGTACGTGAATATGCTCTACTAAGGTTATATTCAAATTCTAAAGAATCCTGAAAACAAGTACCAATTTCCATAGAAATAGTAGTACAGTCCCAAGAGGGAATCAGAATAACCATACTCTAGAATATAATACAGATAGTATATTGAATAAGAAAAAAACCTCAAAAGCAAAAATATTAAAATCCAGATTTGAAAAGGATTATTAACATACGGCTAGATTACGAGTTGTGCGTTAGGGTAAAAAAGCAGTGTTAAGAGGTCCTAACGCTGCTTTTTTACGCCCGCTGCTATTACGAGTCTTGAAGGTCTAGGGTCACCGCACACTTCTTTGGCCTTACCGCAAAACAACTTACGTAAACTTCGTAAAGTCTTTTTTCTATGGGACTTCCATAGCGATGATATTACGAGTCTGTCCTGGGAGTCCAAAAATTGAGCGGTACACCCTACCCTGTCAAGAGTCCTAACGCATTTGAAAGTCAGTAGTTATGAGTTTTATGGTTCAACGCCGTAGCATAAAACTCATAACTAAAGTGCTAAAAAGTACACTAACACCCATAAGCTACCTATTAACCCCTAAACCGAGGCCCCCCGCATCACAAATCGTAAAATAAAAATTTTAACCCCTAATCTGCCGATCCGGACACCGCCGCCACCTACATTATAAGTATGAACCCCTAATCTGCTGACCCCAACATCGCCGACACCTACATTATATTTATTAACCCCTAATCTGCTGCCCCCAACTTCACCGCTACTATAATAAACATATTAACCCCTAAACCGCTGCACTCCCACCTTGCAAACATTAGTTAAATATTATTAACCCCTAATCTGCCGCCCCCAACGTCGCCGCCACTATATTAAAGTTATTAACCCCTAAACCTAAGTCTAACCCTTAACCTAACACCCCCTAACTTAAATATAATTTAAATAAAACTAAATAAATAGTCCTATCATTAACTAAATTATTCCTATTTAAAACTAAATACTTACCTATAAAATAAACCCTAAACTAGCTACAATATAACTAATAGTTACATTGTAGCTAGTTAAGGATTTATTTTTATTTTACAGGCAAGTTTGTATTTATTTTAACTAGGTAGAATAGTTATTTAATAGTTATTAACTATTTAATAACTACCTAGCTAAAATAAATACAAATTTACCTGTAAAATAAAACCTAACCTAAGTTACACTAACACCTAACACTACACTACAATTAAATAAATTAACTAAATTAAATACAATTACCTAAATTAAATGAGCTAAAGTACAAAAAAAAACAATACATTTCAGAAAATAATAAACAAATTACAGATATTTAAACTAATTACACCTAATCTAATATCCCTATTAAAATAAAAAAAAATAAAAACCTAGCCTAAACTACCAATATCCCTTAAAAGGGCCTTTTGCGGGGCATTGCCCCAAAGTAATCAGCTCTTTTACCTGTAAAAAAAAAATACAAACAACCCCCCCAACAGTAAAACCCACCACCCACACAACCAACCTCCCAAATAAAATACTAGCTAAAAAAACCTAAGCTCCCCATTGCCCTGAAAAGGGCATTTGGATGGGCATTGCCCTTAAAAGGGCAGTTAGCTCTATTGCAGCCCAAAGTCCGTAACCTAAAAATAAAACCCACTCAATACACCCTTAAAAAACCTTACACTGGGGGGCGGAGCGACGAGCTGAACCGGCAGGACTTGGGGAAGCTCCCGATCTCTACATAAAATATATGAGCCTTTCTTAGGTTCCTAAGGGACAATTGTGTTTCTTTGGTGGTTATATCTCTATAGGACTTTGCAGAATATGAAAGAGCCCACCCGGACCGTATCCTTAGCCTTTGCTGTTTAGCCAAACCGAGCGACTCTGCCTGACAGGCCGTGGTGTTTTAAGCTACCGCATATTCCCCCCCCCAGGTAACTGGGTTATGAGTAGTCCTACTTGACTACACACTTTGTTCAGTAATGGATACCAATGTACGAGTGTCGGAAGACACTTTCTATGAGCTGTTTAATGCGCATTATGCTGGGCTGAGGACTTTAATTGCGCAGTGCTTTGCAAGATGCCCTTCTTCACGTGACCCCCATGATGGCAGCTGGAACTTAGAGGCCGCTACTGAACAGACCGCGGAGCCCATAAAAACAATGCACGGTCTTGTGAGCAGGGCAGCAGAGGAACGGTTTGCTGCTCCCCAGCGCCAGGCAAAGGCAGTTCAGATCTCCTTACCGAGGGTCGGGCAAAACAAAGGGAACATCTACAGAGAATCTTCGATGCTGCGGAAGCCTCCGTAACCAAACCTCATCAGTCTAGATTTGTGGAGACCCGCGCTGCTTGCGGCAGAGGCAGCACCTGTCTTTGGCACTTGTGAGAAGCGTTCTAGTGTTGTGTACCCCCCGACCCTGCATCACAGTACTGTGGAACTTCCTAAGTCTCGCTGGCTCACACTGAAAGAGCCGGTCCTAGGTCTGAGAAGCTTAACCCCTTGCGAGACAACTTTTGAAAGGAGATCATTTACAGTTATATTGATATGCTTTCTACAGCACTACCCATGCTTGCTCAATCCCATGCCGGTAAGAATTTTTCTATTTTTCACCAAGGAGGGAAGACATTGGCTAAGAGTGGGCATAGGCTAGAGAGCTTGTACTAGCTGTTACTCTCTTTTTGCAAGGGGAAAGAAAGTAAAAGAAGATGCCCCTTGCAAACTTTTGCTGCCGCTCACTGGGCTTTCTCATGGCGCTCCCTTAAGTATACAGAACTATGTACGAAGATCATGAGGTCTGAGAACCTACGTTTTCCACCTGCCCAGGGAATCCTAATAATCTGAAATTTTGCGGTACCTCTCCCTCTTGGCCAGAAAACCTTATGTCAGGGGATTCAATGTGAGGCTGTAACGTATGGCTGTTTTCTAATCGCCACGATCCTCAAATTGGTCAGCTTTAGAGATGTCATTTAGACTTTCCTGAGACTGTACAAAATGGAGTCATCAACAACAGTATGTACTGAGATACTATAAGCAAACAACTGTATTTAGTACTGGGAATAGCTGGGCTCTCCTTAAGTTATATATGTTATACAGAAACTGTATTAAAATAGCTGGTTTTGTATATATTTTACCCCCTAAAACCAAGGTACCTAATTGTGATGATCTTTGTCATAGGGGTGATTGGTAGGAAGGAAAGTTTAGGCGAGGGAGTTGGGACATATTAAGCTTGTTGCATTCCTAGAGTTCAAATACACATTTTAATACAGCAGGGCATGTCTACATCGGGTTCACATACTGTCCGTTCAGCCATAAGAGTAGCTCCTTTTATAACTGATTTTAAGATAGCACTTTGTATGGCTGGGCTTCTGATATAGTCTTGAATTTCACAAGTACAGGAGATGACAACACTCTGATTCATGATTCACCCTTTATATTAGATTATCACTCTCCCCCACTAACCAGATAGATACCCTGCCTTAGACAATTATACTATTGGGTCATTTGATATATAATACCAACCCTGCATCACAGTGACCTGCTCATGGTCCCCTACACTTTACTTTGTCAGCTAACTTTCACCTAGCACTGCTAGTCTAGTGGGGCCAATGTCTATCTCTCATAATACCACTAATGTCCCATACAGCTTTAACAGACTTATATCTAATGGTACTTAGTTATGTAGTTTCTTGATCACACTTGTCAGATACTGCACACAGGCATATATGTTAGGACATTCCTGTTATGAGCTGGGTTGTGTGTGTTTTATCATCTGTTCTCTGGAGGAGCGGAACTTTCTGAGGGGTTCTTTTGTATTTCTATAGTGCGTACCCCACCTAAGCCTCAACTAATTTACCATATATATTTATACACTACTTCAGGGAAGTCCATCCAGATAGGAAATTAAATGTTGCTTCTTAGGCTCATGGGGTTTCAGAGTTGTTCACGTGGCAACGGTGTTAAATAGGGTTTTCCTCAACTTTTATACACATAGGCGTCCATAGCTCCATGAACATAACAGTTGGTTTTATTTTTTGTTTCTTTTTTATTTTTTTATTTTATATTATCTAGCCACAATAGGGAGTCTTATTAACCTATGCTATAATTGTTTACTGGCTCATAGACTGTGGCGAGACATTATGTACATATATCAGCTTTAGCACTGGTCTTAATGTCAGGACCGTAACTTGCTTATATCACATGTGTATTGTTCTTTCATGTTAGATGCTGGTTCCCTTTGTTTTTGTGTTATCTTTTCCCCTGGACCTTAACAAAACCATTGGAAAGGTCCAAGAGTGACCTAGCATATCAAACATGGACAAGAAAAAATGAGGACTTTATATCAAACTAACTACTCTTGAAACGTTTGGCAGATATTTTACTGTACGCTGTTATTAATGTTGTATGCTTTTTGTCCTTAATAAAAATATTATCAAAAAAAAAAACAAAACAAAAAAAACACCTTACACTAACCCCCTGAAGATCGACTTACCGGGAGACGTCGTCATCCAAGCCGGGCAAAGTGGTCCTCCAGACAGGCAGAAGTCTTCATCCAAGCCGGGCAGAAGTGGTCCTCCAGACGGCATCTTCTATCTTCATCCATCCTGCGCGGAGCGGGTCCATCTTCAAGACATCTGACGTGGAGCATCCTCTTCATCCGACGACTAAAACAGAATGAAGGTACCTTTAAGTGACGTCATCCAAGATGGCGTCTCTTAGATTCCGATTGGCTCATAGAATTCTATCAGCCAATCGGAATTAAGGTAGAAAAATCCTATTGGCTGATGCAATCAGCCAATAGGAATGAAGTTCAATCCTATTGGCTGATCCAATCGGATGTCTTGAAGATGGACCCGCTACACACCGGATGAATGAAGATAGAAGATGCCGTCTGGATGAAGACTTCTGCCCGTCTGGAGGACCACTTCTGCCTGGCTTGGATGAAGACTTCTGCCCGTCTGGAGGACCACTTCGCCCGGCTTGGATGAAGACATCTCCCGGTAAGTCGATCTTCAGGGGGTTAGTGTTTTTTTAAGGGTGTATTGGGTGGGTTTTATTTTTTAAGTTAGGGACTTTGGGCCGCAAAAGAGCTAACTGCCCTTTTAAGCGCAATGTCCATCCAAATGCCCTTTTCAGGGCAATGGGGAGCTTAGATTTTTTTAGATAGTATTTTATTTGGGGGGTTGGTTGTGTGGGTGGTGGGTTTTACTGTTGGGGGGGTTGTTGGTATTTTTTTTTTACAGGTAAAAGAGCTGATTACTTTGGGGCAATGCCCCGCAAATGGCCCTTTTAAGGGCTATTGGAAGTTTAGTTTAGGCTAGGGTTTTTTTTTATTTTGGGGGGGCTTTTTTTATTTTGATAGGGCTATTAGATTAGGTGTAATTAGTTTAAATATCTTGTCATTTGTTTATTATTTTCTGTAATTTAGTGTTTGTTTGTTTTTTGTACTTTAGCTAATTTAATTTAATTTAGGTAATTGTATTTAATTTAGTTAATTTATTTAATTGCAGTGTAGTGTTATTGTAACTTAGGTTAGGTTTTATTTTACAGGTAAATTTGTATTTATTTTAGCTAGGTAGTAACTATTCTACCTAGTTAAAATAAATACAAACTTGCCTGTAAAATAAAAATAAACCCTAAGCTAGCTACAATGTAAATTGTAGCTAGCTTAGGGTTTATTTTATAGGTAAGTATTTAGTTTTAAATAGGAATTATTTAGATAATGATAGGAATTTTTAGTTAGATTTATTGTAATTATATTTAAGTTAGGGGGTGTTAGGGTTAGGGTTAGACTTAGGTTTAGGGGTTAATACATTTAGTATAGTGGCGGCGACGTTGGGAGCGGCAGATTAGGGGTTAATAAATGTAGGTAGGTGGCGGTGATGTTAGGGATGGCAGATTAGGGGTTAATAATATTTAATTAATGTTTGTGAGGCGGGAGTGCAGCGGTTTAGGGTTAATATGTTTATTATAGTGGCGGCGATGTTGGGGCGGCAGATTAGGGGTTAAATAGTGTAGGTAGGTGGTGGCGACATTGGGGCAGCAGATTAGGGGTTAATAAATATAATGTAGGTGTCGGCAATGTTGGGGGCAGCAGATTAGGGGTTCACAAGTATAATGTAGGTGGCGGCGGTGTCCGGAGCGGTAGATCAGGGGTTAATAAATATAATGCAGGTGTCGGCAGATTAGGGGTTAATAAGTGTAAGATCAGGGGTGTTTAGACTCGGGGTTCATGTTAGGGTGTTAGGTGTAAACATAAATTTTATTTCCCCATAGGAATCAATGGGGCTGCGCTACTGAGTTTTACGCTACTTTTTTGCAGGTGTTAGACTTTTTCTCAGCCGGCTCTCCCCATTGATGTCTATGGGGAAATCGTGCACGAGCACGTATGACCAGCTCACCGCTCACTTAAGCAGCGCTGGTATTGGAGTGCGGTAAGGAGCAAAATTTTGCTCAACGCTCACTTCTTGTCTTTTAACGCCAGGTTTGTAAAAACCCGTAATACCAGCAGTGTAGGTAAGTGAGCGGTGAGACAAAACTGCTCGTTAGCACCACACAGCTCAAAACGAAAAACTCGTAATCTAGCCGATTGCTAGCATAAAACATGATAAATAAATGCCACATATCTGAGCAGAAGAAATAACAACAGCTTAAGAAAGGAAAAGAACACACTTACGGCTAGATTTAGAGTTTTGTCGGTAACGAACCGCGTAGCTAATGCTGGCTTTTTTTCTCCCGCACATTTTAAATACCGCTGGTATTTAGAGTTCACAGAAGGGCTGTGTTAGGCTCCAAAAAGGGAGCGTACAGGCATATTTACCGCCACTGCAACTCTCAATACCAGCGGTGCTTACGGACGCGGCCAGCTTCAAAAACGTGCTCGTGCACGATTCCCCCATAGAAAACAATGAGGCAGTTTGAGCTGAAAAAAAACCTTACACCTGCAAAAAAGCAGCGCTCAGCTCCTAACGCAGCCCCATTGTTTCCTATGGGGAAACAGTTTCTAAGTCTGCACCTAACACCCTAACATGTACCCTGAGTCTAAACACCCCTAACCTTACACTCATTAACCCCTAATCTGCTGCCCCCGCTATCGCTGACCCCTGCATATTTTTTTAACCCCTAATCTGCCGCTCCGTACACCGCCACAACCTAGATTATACCTATGTACCCCTAATCTGCTGCCCCTAACACCGCTGACCCCTATATTATATTTATTAACCCCTAATCTGCCCCCCACAACGTCGCCGCCAGCTACCTACAATAATTAACCCCTAATCTGCCGACCGGACCTCACCGCTACTATAATAAATGTATTAACCCCTAATCCGCCTCACTAACCCTATAATAAATAGTATTAACCCCTAATCTGCCCTCCCTAACATCGCTGACACCTAACTTCAAGTATTAACCCCTAATCTGCCGACTGGATCTCACCGCTACTATAATAAATGTATTAACCCCTAAAGCTAAGTCTAACCCTAAGACCCCCCCTAAGTTAAATATAATTTAAATCTAACTAAATAAATGAACTCTTATTAAATAAATTATTCCTATTTAAAGCTAAATACTTACCTGTAAAATAAACCCTAATATAGCTACAATATAAATTATAATTATATTGTAGCTATTTTAGGATTTATATTTATTTTACAGGCAACTTTGTAACGCCAAACTCTAAATCTAGCCGTTAGCTTTGTAGAATTGTGTTCTAAGGCATCATAGTTTCTACAGTAACATCAGAGTCAGGGTCAGAATGAGACATCTCGCAAAAAAAAAATTAACATTAGGCAAAACATTCAGTTTCCACAATGTAACAGTTTGAGTAGAGAAAAACAAAAGCAGGCATAATAGCTTTCAAAGTTCATGAAAACAGCGAGCAATAGAGGGAGAGTGGCACCAAGAATGACACATTAAGCAAAAAGAAGTTAAAAAATGTTGGCGTAAAACTAACACCAGGAAATTACACAACTCGCGTCATAACAAACACGATTTTGCGCCAAAACAACTAGCATCAACAAAGACGCAGGAAATTACGATATTTGCGCCATCCGCCAAAACATTTTGCACCAAATATGACGCAATAAAAAACAGCATTTTGCACCCTCGCGAGCCTAGATTTGCCCGCGAAAAAAAGAAAGTCAAATTAGAAAAAGACTGAACCCCAGGTAAGAAAAAAGTTTAAATAAACTTCCCAAACATGATTCCTATACTGAAACTGTTTAGACTGCAAAGGGAAACATACATAGACCAGACCCATGGCAAATATAAGTAAACACATATATTTAAAACTTTATATTAATACATAAAGCATCAAACCATAGCTGAGAGTGTCTTAAATAATGATACATACTTACCAAAAAACACCCATCCACATATAGCAGATAGCCAAACCAGTACTGAAAACTATCAGCAGAGGTAATGATATATAAGAGTATATCGTCGATCTGAAAAGGGAGGTAGGAGATGAATCCCTACGACCGATAACAGAGAACCCTTGAAAAGATTTCCCACAAGGAAAACCATAAAATCAATAGGCGATACTCCCTTCACATCCCTCTGACAAACACTGTACTCTGAGAGGAATTGGGCTTCAGAATGCTTAGAAGCGTTTATCATAGAAGAAATCATAAAAATCAAGCACAAACTTACTTCATCACCTCCATAGGAGGCAAAGTTTGTAAAACTGAATTGTGGGTTTGGTGAGGGTTGTATTTATAGGCATTTGAGGTTTGGGAAGCTTTGCCCCTCCTGGTAGGATTGTATATCCCATACGTCACTAGCTCATGGACTCTTGCCAATTACATGAAAGAAATTGTATGTTCTATCCAAATCATGAAAGAAAATGTTGGGGTTTCCTGTCTCTTTAAAGATATTTGCTCCACAAAGATCTCCTGCTTGTGAGCAGTTGTTAACAGGAAGTTTGTATTGTATGGTATGCACAACCCTTGGCTATAATTCAAAGTTATTTTACATGATGTTGTGATCTTCTATATTAGTAACCAAAAAAATAACATCCATTGAAAACCCAGGTTATGTTCTTTCATAACAAATCAATTATGTCACAGATGTGGGCGTTTTAATTGCAGATGAGCACGAAAGCCCAATTCCGTGTGTGCTCTGTTTGGCCCCTTACTCAGTGATCTATACTTGTGAACTGTAATTGAATTTAATTATTTGTAATTAAAGATTATAATTTCTATATTATTGTGATTCTTTCTATTGCTGTACTATTTGTTATTTTACTTTATTTAGAGACAGTCAAGGAAAACAAATGCTGCAACAGGGAGAGATGTGTTTAACCAAATACAGCAACTTCCAAGGTGACCAAGACAAGAATTAATTATACATTTTAATATAAAGATTGCACTATATATATATGTTGGACTAGGCAAACAAGGCACTTGCCTAGGGCAGCAGATTGGGAGGGGGCAGCTCTATTTGTAAGAAGCTTACAGTTATTTTAGAAGTATTATACAGGTATATAATGAGAAATTTTGCCCAAAGAGCTTACATTCAAGGGCGGTATAATAAGAGACTACCCATGGAGCTTACAGTTTAGAGGTAGCTCTGAACCTTTCTTTTATTCAGCTAGCTATTGTCTTTAGTTCTGTTGGCTTTCTGCACTTAGTATTGTGCAAGGGGGAACTATTGTTTAAAGAAATCTGTGTTTGTTTTTTTAATTTATTGCAGCAATAGGTAGATATGCGTGTGTATGTATATAACTCTGTGTTCATGTGTCTATGGGCGTGCATGTGTGTGTATGTATATAACTCTGTGTTTATGTGTCTGTGTGTGAGTTTGTGTCTGTGTATGTGTGTGTGTGCGCGTGTATGTATATAACTCTGTGTTTATGTGTCTGTGTGTGAGTTTATGTGTCTGTGTATGTGTGTGTCTGTGTGTGTGTATATAACTCTGTGTTTATGTCTGTGTGTGAGTTAATGTGTCTATGTGCGTGCATGTGTGTGTATGTATAGAACTCTGTGTGTATATGTCTGTGTGTGAGTTTATGTGTCTGTGTATGTGTGTGTCTGTGTGCGTGCGTATGTATAGAACTCTGTGTGTATGTGTGCGTGCGTATGTGTGTATGTATAGAACTCTGTGTGTATGTGTGCGTGCGTGTGTATGTATAGAACTCTGTGTGTATGTGTCTGTGTGTGAGTTTATGTGTCTGTGTATGTGTGCGTCTCTGTGTGCGTGCGTATATATATAACTCTGTGTGTATGTGTGCGTGCATGTGTATGTATAGAAACTGTGTGTATGTGTCTGTGTGTGAGTTTATGTGTCTATGTGTGTGTGTGCGTGTGTGCGTATGTATATAACTCTGTGTGTATGTGTCTGTGTGTGAGATTATGTGTCTGTGTATGTGTGCGTCTGTGTGCGTGCATATGTATATAACTCTGTGTGTATGTGTGCGTCTGTGTGTGTGCATGTGTATGTATAGAACTCTGTGTGTATGTGTCTATGTGTGAGTTTATGTGTCTATGTGTGTATGTCTGTGTGTGAGTTTATGTCTGTGTATGTGTGCCGCGTGCATCTGTGTGCGTGTGTATGTATAGAACTCTGTGTGTATGTGTCTGTGAGTTTATGTGTCTGTGTGCGTGCGTGCGTATGTATATAACTCTGTGTGTATGTGTCTGTGTGTGAGTTTATCTGTGCGTCTGTGTGTGTGCGTGCGTATGTATGTAACTGTGTGTATGTGTTAGTTTATGTGTCGGTGTATGTGTGCGTGCTTGCGTGTGTGTGTATGTATATAATTGTGTGTATGTGTGTGATTTTATGTGTCTGTGTATGTGTGTGTGTGTGCGTGCGTATGTATATAACTCTGTGTTTATGTATCTGTGTATGTGTGCGTCTGTGTGTGTGAGTGCGTGCATGTTGTATAGAACTCTGTGTATGTGTGTGAGTTTATGTGTCTGTGTGCGTCTGTGGGTGTGCGTGCGTATGTATATAACTCTGTGTGTATGTGTGCGTCCGTGTGTATGTATAGAACTCTGTGTGTATGTGTGCGTGTGTATGTATAGAACTCTGTGTCTATGTGTCTGTGTGTGAGTTTATGTGTCTGTGTATGTGTGCGTGTGTATGTATATAACTCTGTGTTTATGTGTCTGTGTGTGAGTTTATGTGTCTGTGTATGTGTGCGTGTGTATGCCATTGAGATATATATACACACATACAACAGAGATAGGATGGGGACGAGGCAACACAGTGGTAAACCGATTACAAACAAATGGTTTCAAGAGGGAGACATGAAAAATATTGGAGATGTGCATTGCAGGAGGAAGGTGAAGAGCGTAGACCACAGGATTGACCCGTCGGAGTTTTCGAAAAGGACCAACAAAACGGGGAGTTTATTGGAAGGCACACAAAGGTTCAAGTTGCAGGAGGACAGCCAAACCCTCTCACCAATCTGGTCGGAAGGCACGGGCAGACACCTACGATCAGCCTGGAACTTTTGGCGCTACATAGAATGATGAAGGATATCCTGAATCTGCACCCACGTGGAACAGAGTTGCCAGAGATGCTCCTCCAAAGTGAAATCACAGGTTTATTAGTCTCCCACAAGGGATTAGCCCAGGCAAGAGCTGTGTCAGAGAGCAACAAGTTGAGAAATCCCACCTTAGCTCTGTCAGAAGGAAACGCCTGAGATAACATCTCAAAGTAAATGCCCACCTGGTTCAAAAACCCTCTGCACTGATTAGGATCGCCTCCATATCACTGAGGTAGAGACGCAGAACCGGACATGCTCCTGGTAGGACTAGGTGCAGCAGCAGAAACAGGAGCAGCCATAACTTGTGGGACACTCTGGTCTAAATGTGCAGTGTGAGTCAGCAGGGTTTGCAGGGCTAGTGCAAATTGATCCAAGAGGTGATCCTTTTCCTCCATCCTGGAAATGATGGCAGGTAAAGGTGGATTATTAGCACCATCAGGATTCATGGCAATTGCATAATGTCAGGGTGCCAGGAATCAGACTGAGACGAGAAGTGCAAAAATAATCACACCTTTATTAATAACAAAAAATAATAAAAAGTCCAGAAGTCAAATAACAAGCCAGGAGTCAAAGCCAGAGCTTGAAGTCAGACGAGCTAAGTCAGGAGCCAAAGTGAGTAGTGAGACGAGCTAGAATCAGGGAGAAGGAGAACAGCAGAGTCAGGAACAAGCCAGAGATCAGGAACCAGAAGGGACGTCAGACAGCCAGGTAATACACTGGAACACAGGAACTCACAAACAGGTCTGAGACAATGCAAGGGCAATTCTGAGACTGCAACCTATCTCACACGGATGATGTTCCCCAGTCTGGCCATAAGAGGGCATGGAGGAAATGAGCAGCATCACACATTCTGTACCAGATTCAGTAAGAGAAGTGAGTAAAATGGCTGCCAGCAGCACATAGCAAACAAAGCAGGGAAAAAACCCTGACACAAATGCCTTTAGTGTAGCCCTTCAGAATGACCAGCTGAGCCGGTCGAAAGCTTTTTCAGCATTGGTGGATAGCAGTAATGTCGGGATATGCTTATTTTTAACATGCCATATTAAGTGAAGGTTTTGAACTGTATTATCTTTTGCTTCACATTGGGGTACAAAGCCCACCTGGTCTTGATGGATTATATTTTGTAAGACATGATTCTGTTTGCTAGTATTTTCGTGAAGATTTTCACATCCGATTTTAAAAGCGAAATGGGGCGGTAATTAGGAATTAGTGTAGAAGATTTGTTTGGCTTGGGGATAACTACTATATGGGCCTGAAGGGTACAAGAGGGAAAGGATTTATTAGTTTCTATACTATGAAAGTCATTTTAAAAATGTGTATCCAGGACTTCTTTGAATAGAGAGTAGTACGTATTAACAAAACCATTAGGCTCCGGTGATTTACTTGATGGCAGAGAGGAAATAACAAACGTGAGTTATTATATTGGGATTGAGTGAGATAATTGAGAATGTCTTCACTGTTTGATGGAGGAAGTTGGTCTTTTAAGTTATAGAGCTTCTCATAGTAGTTTTTACTCTGCACATACTGTACCCCTATCAAATCTATATTCATTCTGCCTTGTTTAAAGCTCATCAATGCTGCATACTTAAGTACTCTGCACATACTGTACTGCTACCAAATCTGTATGCATTCTGTCTTGTTTAAAGCTCATAAATGCTGCATACTTAAAGGGCCACTAAACCCAAAATCTTTCTTTTATGATTCAGATAGAACATACAAATTTAAACAACATTACAATTTAGTTCTATTATTTATTTTGCTTCATTTTTGAGATATCCTTATTTGAAGAAAAAGCAATGCACATGGGTGAGCCAATCACATGAGACTTCTATGTGCAGCAACCAATCAGCAGCTACTGAGCATATCTAGATATGCTTTTCAGCAAAGAATATCAAGAGAATAAAACAAATTAGATAATAGAAGTAAATTAGAAAGATATTTAAAAATGCATTCTCTTTCTAAATCATGAAAGAAAAAATGTGGGTATCATGGCCCTTTAAGTACTCTGCATGATCCGTGCCTTTACCAAATCTGTATTCTTTCTGCCTTTTAAGTTTATTGTTCCAGCATACTGATGTACACTGCATGAACTGTGCCTTCACTGATCTTGTGTACAATCTAATTTCTTTACATTTTCTACCTTAGTATTTTCATGAACTTTACATGAACTGATGTACCTGTTTATATTCTGCCTCGGATTCCTGTGAGCCCAGTAGCAGCTACCTGTTTTGTTGTGAGTTGCCTTTAGTTTTATTAAAGCAAGTTTATTTAGCTTATCTGTCTGCTGCTCTGCAATAAGGGACCTTTTATCTATACTTGAATTGTTACAATACCTAATCCACAATGTATTCTTTCATAAAGCTTTCACTTTAAATGCTAGCACTCGTTTCCTGAACTCACATACCATTTGTTTAAAATAAAAAAATTACCTGCATGTGTTCTGTCCTATTATGGAGCAAAATGTAAAATTACTCTGGTCTACTGATAACTTTAGTACATCCTATTCTTAAAGTTAAGGTAAACTTTGATGAATGAAAGCCCGTTTTTTAAAAAAATTATTACATGAACTGATTTCATTCATCAAGTTTACAAAGCAGTTGTTTTGTTAAAAAAATTACCTTTTTTTTCTTTTCACAGCCAGAGCAGCTTCCCCCACCTAGAGATCCTCTATTCACACGTCAGCAATGACTAATCCTGCTTCCTCCAATCACAGCATGGCCTCAGGGAATGACTACCCTGGGGGGAAAGCTATGATTGGAGGAAGCAGGATTAGTCATTGTTGACATGTGTCTCTATGTGGGGGGAAGCTGCTCTAGCTGTGAAAAGAAAAAAAGGTAATATTTTTAACAAAACGGCTGCTTTGTAAACTTTGATGAATGAAAGTGCCCCTGTTTTTATTAGTATTTTTAAAAAACAGGCTTTCATTCACCAATGTTTACCTTTACTGAATCATATTTAAAGGGACACTCAAGTCAAAATTAAACTTTCATGATTCAGATAGAGCAGCAATTTTAACCAACTTTCCAATTTAATCCCAATAACAAAATGTGCACAGTTTTTTTATATTTACACTTTTTGAGTCACCATCTCCTACTGAGCATGTGCAAGAATTCACAGAATATACGTATGTGCATTTGTGATTGGCTGATGTCTGTCACATGATGCAGGGGTAGTGGAAACAGACATAATTGAAATTTGTCAGAAAAAAATATCTACTACTCATTTGAAGTTCAGACTAAGTGCTATTGCATTGTCTTTTTATCATGCATGTGTTGATTGGGAAAAAAAAAACTAGGCCAAAAATGTTGCTATTACCAAAGCTTTATCTAAATGAGCAGAATTAATCAATATCTCATAAACTAAAAATTACATAATTGGTAGCAGTGATTATTAGTCTATAACTGAAAAGCTTTCTTCAAAACTGACTCAGCTTGCATTTCTATGTGATCCTTAAAGAGAATGATCTTTACAACAAGGTATAATAGTGTATTTGGATAATTGAGGAACTACTATATCTACCTTAAGAAGCTGTTCTCCACTCACCTAAGGTGAAACAGAGAGAAAAGACTTTTAAAACTGTATAATATATAAAGCATATAAACATATGTAGAACATTTAAAAGGACAGTTTAAACCAATATTCATGTAATAGACACTACTAGAAATAATATGCAGATATACCGATATAAAAATCCAGTATAAAACCTTTTAAAAACTTACTTAAAAGCTTCCAGTTTAGCACTGTTGATGAGGTTAGGCTGGGACACCCAATGAAATGGGCTGGGAAATCAGGAAGAGTAGACACTCCCCCCTTCTCCTGCGTATGAAAAGATATAACTTTGGGGCTTGGTAAGAAGTCTGAAAATCAGCACATTGTTATTTTAAAATAAGAAAAACTACATTTTTAAAAAAACACTCCCATATGGGCTATATAAATGGATCATCTACAAAACATTGATGCAAAGAAAAATCTAGTGAACAATGTCCCTTTAAATAAGGACAGATAGCTTGAAGGAAGCATGAAAAACTCCTTTGGCTCTAAAAAAAATATGTCAATGGAGTGCAAATTGTTTATTTTGTCCTTCAGCTCAAGAAACAAAAGGGTTGCCTTAAGCAAATCTTTAGCCTGAGTGACAAGCATAGCTGGGGGTCGATCCGATAAAAATCGTCGCCCGCAAAAGCCGGCGACGCCAATAATTGCGCGGATTTGGTATCCTATATACGGCGTAAGCTAGAAGTTACGCGCGTATATTTCTGCCGTCGCCCGCAGTTTTTTGGGCCATAGGCAGGTATACCAAACCCGCGCAGTTTGGTATCCAATATGCAGCGTAAGGACTTACGTGGCGAAAATGGAGAAAACTTACTCCATTTTCACCTCGCCACAAAAAGCAGCCGTAAGAAGCCTTACGCTGACTATTGGAGCCCCGTAACTCCCTAAACTAACTAGAAAATAAACCTAACACCTAACGCATGCGCAATGTCTATCTCCCTGTCAACCGCGATCTGCTAAAATAAACCTAACACCTAACGCATGCGCAATGTCTATCTACCTGTCAACCGCGATCCCCCCCCCACCCCCCGAAATCCCTAATAAAGTTATTACCCCCTAAACCGCCGCTCCCGGACCCCGCCGCCATCTACATAAACTAACCCCCTACTGTGAGCCTCTAAAACCGCCGCCATCTACCTTATCTATCCCCTAATCTGACCCCTTACACCGCCGCCACCTATATAAAAATTATTAACCCCTAATCTAATCCCCCTATACCGCCGCCAGCTATATTAATATTATTAACCCCTAATGTAAGCCCCTTACACCGCCGCCATCTCTATTAAAATGATTAACCCCTAATTTAATCTACCTACCCCGCCGCCAGCTATATTATCTATATTAACCCTAAGTATATTATAGTTAATATAGTTATTACATTATATATATTAACTATATTAACCCTAATTATATTAGGGTTAATATAGTTACTATAGTATTTATATTAACTATATTAACTCTATCTAACACTAACACCCCTAACTATATTTATATTAAATTAATCTAATTAATTTATAAACTAAAATATTCCTATTTAAATCTAAATACTTACCTATAAAATAAACCCTAAGATAGCTACAATATAATTAATAATTACATTGTAGCTATGTTAGGGTTAATATTTATTTTACAGGTAAATTGTTAATTATTTTAACTAGGTATAATAGATATTAAATAGTTATTAACTATTTAATATCTACCTAGTTAAAATAATTACCCAATTACCTGTAAAATAAATCCTAACCTAAGTTATAAATACACCTACACTATCAATAAATTAAATAAAGTACAAACATCTATCTAAAAATACAATTAAATTAACTAAACTAAATTACAAAAAAAAACAAACACTAAATTACAAAAAATAAAAAAAAGATTACAAGATTTTTAAGCTAATTACACCTATTCTAAGCCCCCTAATAAAATAATAAACCCCCAAAATAAAAAAAATTCCCTGCCCTATTCTAAATTAAACATATTTCAAAGCTCTTTACCTTACCAGCCCTTAAAAGGGCCTTTTGTGGGGCATGCCCCAAAGAATTCAGCTCTTTTGCATTCAACAAATACAATCCCCCCCCCCATTACAACCCACCACCCACATACCCCTATTCTAAACCCACCCAAACCCCCCTTAAAAAAGCCTAACACTACCCCCCTGAAGATCTCCCTACCTTGTCTTCACCACACCGGGCCGAACTCCTGATCCGATCCGGGCGATGTCGTCCTCCAAGCGGCAAAGAAGAATTCTTCCTCCGGCGATGTCATCCTCCAAGCGGCAAAGAAGAATTCTTCCTCCGGCGACGTCTTCCTCCAAGCGGCAGCAAAGTCTTCATTCTTCCGGCGGCATCTTCAATCTTCTTTCTTCGCTCCGCCGCCGCGGAGCATCCATCCCGGCCGACTGCTAAACTTGGAATGAGGTACCTTTAAATGACGTCATCCAAGATGGCGTCCGCCGAATTCCGATTGGCTGATAGGATTCTATCAGCCAATCGGAATTAAGTTAAAAAAATCTGATTGGCTGATTGAATCAGCCAATCAGATTCAAGTTCAATCCGATTGGCTGATCCAATCAGCCAATCAGATTGAGCTCGCATTCTATTGGCTGTTATTGTAGCTATCTTAGGGTTTATTTTATAGGTAAGTATTTAGATTTAAATAGGAATATTTTAGTTTATAAATTAAATGTGTTAGATAGAGTTAATATAGTTAATATAAATACTATAGTAACTATATTAACCCTAATATAATTAGGGTTAATATAGTTAATATATATCTGTAATAACTATATTAACTATAATATACTTAGGGTTAATATAGATAATATAGCTGGCGGCGGGGTAGGTAGATTAAATTAGGGGTTAATCATTTTAATAGAGATGGCGGCGGTGTAAGGGGCTTACATTAGGGGTTAATAATTTTAATATAGATGGCGGCGGTGTTAGGGGCTCACTTTAGGGGGTTATAGATATAATATAGCTGGCGGCGGGGTACGGGAGCGGCGGTTTAGGGGTTAATAGCTTTTTTATTGTTAGGCTAGTGAGGGGGGATAGCGGATAGAGGGTTAGACAGTGCGGGCTATGTTAGGGAGGCGTGTTAGACAGTGCGGGTGTTTTAGACTTTAGTCAGGTTTTATAGGCGCCGGCAGATTCTAACGTGGCGCAAGTCACTGGCGACGCCAGAAATTTGTACTTACGCAGATTTCTGGACATCGCTGGTTTGTGAGACTTACGGCACGTTAGCATCTGACGGCGACCTATATGGGATGGCTCGAGTTGCGAGCTGAAACTGCGGGCGACGCCGGTTCCCTCGCTTGCGCCGCAAACTGCGATCGATATCGGATCGCGCCCCATGGTTTATACAGGAATTTTGTCTGTCAGACAGAATGTTACCGTTGTTACAATGTTGCTTGTGCTTCACTGTCCCAGGTAACATTGCTGCCAGGGAGACAAGATCCTGTTAACCCATTAAAGCCATCTTACTACTGCATGGAGATGGTGGATGGAAATGATTTCAGAGAGGGTTGTTATGTATGTAGAGCTTACAATAAATGTATGTTCTTAAGGTTCCAGTTGCTATTGTGTCAGAATCTATCAATTTAGCAACGCTAAACCTAAGTTAAGTTCAGTATTTTCCAGGTCCATTCATAAAATATTAGTAATACTACCACAGAATCCCAACACGTAACAGACTCTTAGTCCACCTGAAGTAAAACCCATCTTAGAAGTTGGTGTCGTTCTCACACCTGTGGGTCTCTCTTCCACAGGGCAACAAGAAATCTGGAAGTATACAAGATCAGGAGACAGCGTGACCTCTGATTCAAGGTGGTTTATTGTAACAGTTAAAGGACCAGTAAATACAGTAGATTTGCATGGGATGATAAAAAGACAATGCAATAACATTTAGTCTGAACTTCAAATGAGTAGTAGATTTTTTTCTGACAAATTTCAAAAGTTATGTTTGTTTCCACTCCCCCTGCATCATGTGACAGCCGTCAACCAATCACAAATGCATATACATATATTGTGTGAATTCTTGCACATGCTCAGTAGGAGCTGGTGACTCAAAAAGTGTAAATATAAAAAGTCTGTGCACATTTTGTTAAAGGAAGTAAATTGAAAAGTTGTACAAAATTGCTGCTCTGATTCATGAGAAATGTAACTTTGACTTGAGTGTCCCTTTAAAATACACGCATAACAAAGTTGCACTTACTAAAAGCAAGTTGCTACATGCGTTGCAGTAGATGGGAGTGCCGACCGTCATTGATGTGACAGTCGCGGCCCTCAGTCCTTACTGTTCTGATATTCAAAATGAGACAGAGGGTTTCAACGCGTTTCACCCATTGTACGCCCCCAGGCTTTTTCAAGAGCTGGTCTGCTGATTGGTGGTGGATGTACATTTATGCTTAACGTTATTGGCTCACCTAATGTGTAAACTAGCTCCCAGTAGGGCATTGTTGGTTTTTTCATAAAGAATAGCAAGAGAATTCAGAAAATTGGATCATAGAAGTAAATTGGAAATTTGTTTTAAATTGTAAGTTCTATCTGAATCAAGAAAGAAATAAAGTTTGGTTTTCATGTCCCTTTAAAAACATATCTGTTCAAGAACGCATACAATTTACTTTAAAATGTCTTTACTACTTATGTTTCCCTCTCCCTCCACTTCCCTATGTGTTTCCTTTAGATTGTAAGCTTCAGAGCCTCTCTAACTGTAGCTCACTTTGTATAAAATTATATATATAGATTGTAAGCTTTAGAGCCTCTCTAACTGTAGCTCACTTTGTATAAAATTATGTATATAGATTGTAAGCTTTAGAGCCTCTCTAACTGTAGCTCACTTTGTATAAAATTATGTATATAGATTGTAAGCTTTAGAGCCTCTCTAACTGTAGCTCACTTTGTATAAAATTATATATATAGATTGTAAGCTTGAGAGCCTCTCTAACTGTAGCTCACTTTGTATAAAATTATATATATAGATTGTAAGCTTGAGAGCCTCTCTAACTGTAGCTCACTTTGTATAAAATTATATATATAGATTGTAAGCTTGAGAGCCTCTCTAACTGTAGCTCACTTTGTATAAAATTATATATATAGATTGCAAGCTTTAGAGCCTCTCTAACTGTAGCTCACTTTGTATAAAATTATATATATAGATTGTAAGCTTGAGAGCCTCTCTAACTGTAGCTCACTTTGTATAAAATTATATATATAGATTGTAAGCTTGAGAGCCTCTCTAACTTTAGCTCACTTTGTATAAAATTATATATATAGATTGTAAGCTTCAGAGCCTCTCTAACTGTAGCTCACTTTGTATAAAATTATATATATAGATTGTAAGCTTCAGAGCCTCTCTAACTGCAGCTCACTTTGTATAAAATTATATATATAGATTGTAAGCTTTAGAGCCTCTCTAGCTGTAGCTCACTTTGTATAAAATTATATATATAGATTGTAAGCTTCAGAGCCTCTCTAACTGTAGCTCACTTTGGATAAAATTATATATATAGATTGTAAGCTTCAGAGCCTCTCTAACTGTAGCTCACTTTGTATAAAATTATATATATAGCTTGTAAGCTTCAGAGCCTCTCTAACTGTAGTTCACTTTGTATAAAATTATATATATAGATTGTAAGCTTCAGAGCCTCTCTAACTGTAGATCAATTTGTATAAAATTATATATATAGCTTGTAAGCTTGAGAGCCTCTCTAACTGTAGCTCACTTTGTATAATATTATGTATATAGATTGTAAGCTTCAGAGCCTCTCTAACTGTAGCTCACTTTGTATAAAATTATATATATAGATTGTAAGCTTCAGAGCCTCTCTAACTGTAGCTCACTTTGTATAAAATTATATATATAGATTGTAAGCTTGAGAGCCTCTCTAACTGTAGCTCACTTTGTATAAAATTATATATATAGATTGTAAGCTTCAGAGCCTCTCTAACTTTAGCTCACTTTGTATAAAATTATATATATAGATTGTAAGCTTGAGAGCCTCTCTAACTGTAGCTCACTTTGTATAAAATTATATATATAGATTGTAAGCTTCAGAGCCTCTCTAACTGCAGCTCACTTTGTATAAAATTATATATATAGCTTGTAAGCTTTAGAGCCTCTCTAGCTGTAGCTCACTTTGTATAAAATTATATATATAGATTGTAAGCTTGAGAGCCTCTCTAACTGTAGCTCACTTTGTATAAAATTATATATATAGCTTGTAAGCTTTAGAGCCTCTCTAACTGTAGCTCACTTTGTATAAAATTATATATATAGCTTGTAAGCTTTAGAGCCTCTCTAACTGTAGCTCACTTTGTATAAAATTATATATATAGCTTGTAAGCTTTAGAGCCTCTCTAACTGTAGCTCACTTTGTATAAAATTATATATATAGCTTGTAAGCTTTAGAGCCTCTCTAACTGTAGCTCACTTTGTATAAAATTATATATATAGCTTGTAAGCTTGAGAGCCTCTCTAACTGTAGCTCACTTTGTATAAAATTATATATATAGATTGTAAGCTTGAGAGCCTCTCTAACTGTAGCTCACTTTGTATAAAATTATGTATATAGATTGTAAGCTTTAGAGCCTCTCTAACTGTAGCTCACTTTGTATAAAATTATATATATAGATTGTAAGCTTTAGAGCCTCTCTAACTGTAGCTCACTTTGTATAAAATTATATATATATAGATTGTAAGCTTCAGAGCCTCTCTAACTGTAGTTCACTTTGAATATAATTATATATATATAGATTGTAAGCTTGAGAGCCTCTCTAACTGTAGCTCACTTTGGATAAAATTATATATATAGATTGTAAGCTTGAGAGCCTCTCTAACTGTAGTTCACTTTGAATAAAATTATATATATAGATTGTAAGCTTTAGAGCCTCTCTAACTGTAGCTCACTTTGTATAAAATTATATATATAGATTGTAAGCTTGAGAGCCTCTCTAACTGTAGCTCACTTTGTATAAAATTATATATATAGATTGTAAGCTTTAGAGCCTCTCTAACTGTAGCTCACTTTG
Source organism: Bombina bombina (assembly GCF_027579735.1). NCBI lineage: Eukaryota > Metazoa > Chordata > Amphibia > Anura > Bombinatoridae > Bombina > Bombina bombina. Next base: position 1,409,817,316 of record NC_069500.1, read on the forward strand.
TATAAAATTATATGTATAGATTGTAAGCTTGAGAGCTTCTCTAACTGTAGCTCACTTTGTATAAAATTATATATTTCGATTGTAAGCTTTAGAGCCTCTCTAACTGTAGCTCACTTTGTATAAAATTATATATATAGATTGTAAGCTTCAGAGCCTCTCTAACTGTAGCTAACTTTGTATAAAATTATATATATAGATTGTAAGCTTCAGAGCCTCTCTAACTGTAGCTCACTTTGTATAAAATTATATATATAGATTGTAAGCTTGAGAGCCTCTCTAACTTTAGCTCACTTTGTATAAAATTATATATATAGCTTGTAAGCTTTAGAGCCTCTCTAACTGTAGCTCACTTTGTATAAAATTATATATATATAGATTGTAAGCTTGAGAGCCTCTCTAACTGTAGCTCACTTTGTATAAAATTATGTATATAGATTGTAAGCTTTAGAGCCTCTCTAACTGTAGCTCACTTTGTATAAAATTATATATATAGATTGTAAGCTTTAGAGCCTCTCTAACTGTAGCTCACTTTGTATAAAATTATATATATATAGATTGTAAGCTTCAGAGCCTCTCTAACTGTAGTTCACTTTGTATAAAATTATATATATAGATTGTAAGCTTCAGAGCCTCTCTAACTGTAGATCAATTTGTATAAAATTATATATATAGCTTGTAAGCTTGAGAGCCTCTCTAACTGTAGCTCACTTTGAATAAAATTATATATATAGATTGTAAGCTTTAGAGCCTCTCTAACTGCAGCTCACTTTGTATAAAATTGTATATTTAGATTGTAAGCTTGAGAGCCTCTCTAACTGTAGCTCACTTTGTATAAAATTATATATATAGATTGTAAGCTTTAGAGCCTCTCTAACTGTAGCTCACTTTGTATAATATTATGTATATAGATTGTAAGCTTGAGAGCCTCTCTAACTGTAGCTCACTTTGTATAAAATTATATATATAGATTGTAAGCTTTAGAGCCTCTCTAACTGTAGCTCACTTTGTATAAAATTATATATTTAGATTGTAAGCTTTATAGCCTCTCTAACTGTAGCTCACTTTGTATAAAATTATATATATAGATTGTAAGCTTGAGAGCCTCTCTAACTGTAGCTCACTTTCAATAAAATTATACAGGGAGTGCAGAATTATTAGGCAAGTTGTATTTTTGAGGATTAATTTTATTATTGAACAACAACCATGTTCTCAATTAACCCAAAAAACTCATTAATATCAAAGCTGAATAGTTTTGGAATAGTTTTTAGTTATAGCTATTTTGGGGGGATATCTGTGTGTGCAGGTGACTATTACTGTGCATAATTATTAGGCAACTTAACAAAAAACAAATATATACCCATTTCAATTATTTATTTTTACCAGTGAAACCAATATAACATCTCAACATTCACAAATATACATTTCTGACATTCAAAAACAAAACAAAAACAAATCAGTGACCAATATAGCCACCTTTCTTTGCAAGGACACTCAAAAGCCTGCCATCCATGGATTCTGTCAGTGTTTTGATCTGTTCACCATCAACATTGCGTGCAGCAGCAACCACAGCCTCCCAGACACTGTTCAGAGAGGTGTACTGTTTTCCCTCCTTGTAAATCTCACATTTGATGATGGACCACAGGTTCTCAATGGGGTTCAGATCAGGTGAACAAGGAGGCCATGTCATTAGATTTTCTTCTTTTATACCCTTTCTTGCCAGCCACGCTGTGGAGTACTTGGACGCGTGTGATGGAGCATTGTCCTGCATGAAAATCATGTTTTTCTTGAAGGATGCAGACTTCTTCCTGTACCACTGCTTGAAGAAGGTGTCTTCCAGAAACTGGCAGTAGGACTGGGAGTTGAGCTTGACTCCATCCTCAACCTGAAAAGGCCCCACAAGCTCATCTTTGATGATACCAGCCCAAACCAGTACTCCACCTCCACCTTGCTGGCGTCTGAGTCGGACTGGAGCTCTCTGCCCTTTACCAATCCAGCCACGGGCCCATCCATCTGGCCCATCAAGACTCACTCTCATTTCATCAGTCCATAAAACCTTAGAAAAATCAGTCTTGAGAAATTTCTTGGCCCAGTCTTGACGTTTCAGCTTGTGTGTCTTGTTCAGTGGTGGTCGTCTTTCAGCCTTTCTTACCTTGGCCATGTCTCTCAGTATTGCACACCTTGTGCTTTTGGGCACTCCAGTGATGTTGCAGCTCTGAAATATGGCCAAACTGGTGGCAAGTGGCATCTTGGCAGTTGCACGCTTGACTTTTCTCAGTTCATGGGCAGTTATTTTGCGCCTTGGTTTTTCCACACGCTTCTTGCAACCCTGTTGACTATTTTGAATGAAACGCTTGATTGTTCGATGATCACGCTTCAGAAGCTTTGCAATTTTAAGAGTGCTGCATCCCTCTGCAAGATATCTCACTATTTTTGACTTTTCTGAGCCTGTCAAGTCCTTCTTTTGACCCATTTTGCCAAAGGAAAGGAAGTTGCCTAATAATTATGCACACCTGATATAGGGTGTTAATGTCATTAGACCACACCCCTTCTCATTACAGAGATGCACATCACCTAATATGCTTAATTGGTAGTAGGCTTTCGAGCCTATACAGCTTGGAGTAAGACAACATGCATAAAGAGGATGATGTGGTCAAAATACTCATTCGCCTAATAATTCTGCACTCCCTGTATATATAGCTTGTAAGCTTCAGAGCCTTTCAAACTGTAGCTCACTTTGTATAAAATTATATATATATAGATTGTAAGCTTGAGAGCCTCTCTAACTGTAGCTCACTTTGTATAAAATTATATATATAGATTGTAAGCTTTAGAGCCTCTCTAACTGTAGCTCACTTTGTATAAAATTATATATATAGATTGTAAGCTTCAGAGCCTCTCTAACTGTAGCTCACTTTGTATAAAATTATATATATAGATTGTAAGCTTTAGAGCCTCTCTAACTGTAGCTCACTTTGTATAAAATTATATATATAGCTTGTAAGCTTCAGAGCCTCTCTAACTGTAGTTCACTTTGAATAAAATTATATATATAGATTGTAAGCTTCAGAGCCTCTCTAACTGTAGCTCACTTTGTATAAAATTATATATATAGATTGTAAGCTTCAGAGCCTCTCTAACTGTAGCTCACTTTGAATATCATTATATATATATAGATTGTAAGCTTTAGAGCCTCTCTAACTGTAGCTCACTTTGGATAAAATTATATATATAGATTGTAAGCTTGAGAGCCTCTCTAACTGTAGCTCACTTTGAATAAAATTATATATATAGATTGTAAGCTTTAGAGCCTCTCTAACTGTAGCTCACTTTGTATAAAATTATATATATAGATTGTAAGCTTGAGAGCCTCTCTAACTGTAGCTCACTTTGAATAAAATTATATATATAGATTGTAAGCTTCAGAACCTCTCTAACTATAGCTCACTTTGTATAAAATTATATATATAGATTGTAAGCTTCAGAGCCTCTCTAACTGTAGCTCTCTTTGTATAAAATTATATATATAGATTGTAAGCTTCAGAGCCTCTCTAATTGTAGCTCTCTTTGTATAAAATTATATATATAGATTGTAAGCTTCAGAGCCTCTCTAGCTGTAGCTCACTTTGTATAAAATTATATATATAGCTTGTAAGCTTGAGAGCCTCTCTAACTGTAGCTCACTTTGTATAAAATTACATATATAGATTGTAAGCTTCAGAGCCTCTCTAACTGTAGTTAACTTTGAATATAATTATATATATATAGATTGTAAGCTTGAGAGCCTCTTTAACTGTAGCTCACTTTGTATAAAATTATATATATAGATTGTAAGCTTGAGAGCCTCTCTAACTGTAGCTCACTTTGTATAAAATGATATATATAGATTGTAAGCTTGAGAGCCTCTCTAACTGTAGCTCACTTTGTATAAAATGATATATATAGATTGTAAGCTTGAGAGCCTCTCTAACTGTAGCTCACTTTGTATAAAATTATATGTATAGATTGTAAGCTTGAGAGCCTCTCTAACTGTAGCTCACTTTGTATAAAATGATATATATAGATTGTAAGCTTGAGAGCCTCTCTAACTGTAGCTCACTTTGTATAAAATTATATATATAGATTGTAAGCTTGAGAGCCTCTCTAACTGTAGCTCACTTTGTATAAAATTACATATATAGATTGTAAGCTTTAGAGCCTCTCTAACTGTAGCTCACTTTGAATAAAATTATATATATAGATTGTAAGCTTCAGAGCCTCTCTAACTGTAGCTCACTTTGTATAAAATTATATATATAGATTGTAAGCTTCAGAGCCTCTCTAACTGCAGCTCACTTTGTATAAAATTATATATATAGATTGTAAGCTTGAGAGCCTCTCTAACTGTAGCTCACTTTGGATAAAATTATATATATAGATTGTAAGCTTCAGAGCCTCTCTAACTGTAGCTCACTTTGTATAAAATTATATATATAGATTGTAAGCTTCAGAGCCTCTCTAACTGTAGCTCACTTTGTATAAAATTATATATATAGATTGTAAGCTTCAGAACCTCTCTAACTATAGCTCACTTTGCATAAAATGATATATATAGATTGTAAGCTTCAGAGCCTCTAAAACTGTAGCTCACTTTGTATAAAATTATAAATATACAGTAGATTATAAGATTCAGAGCATCTTTAACTATAGCTCACCTTGTATACAATTATATATATATATATATATATATATATATATATATATATATATATATATATATATAGATTGTATGCTTGAGAGCCTCTCTTACATAATTTATGTAAGAACTTAATTTCTTTCTTATTGGCAAGAGTCCATGAGCTAGTGACGTATGGGATATACAATCCTACCAGGAGGGGAAAAGTTTCCCAAACCTCAAAATGCCTATAAATACACCCCTCACCACACCCACAATTCAGTTTAACGAATAGCCAAGAAGTGGGGTGATAAAGAAAGGAGTAAAATGCATCAACAAAGGAATTTGGAAATAATTGGGCTTTATACAAAAAAATCATAACCACCATAAAAAAGGGGTGGGCCTCATGGACTCTTGCCAATATGAAAGAAATGAATTTATCAGGTAAGTTTTTACATAAATTATGTTTTCTTTCATGTAATTGGCAAGAGTCCATGAGCTAGTGATGTATGGGATAGCAATACCCAAGATGTGGAACTCCACACAAGAGTCACTAGAGAGGGAGGGACAAAATAAAAACAGCCATTCCGCTGAAAAAATAAACCCACAACCCAAATATAAGTTTATTCTCAAAAAATAAAAATAAAAACTTAAATCATAAGCAGAAGAATCAAACTGAAACAGCTGCCTGAAGAACTTTCCTACCAAAAACTGGTTCAGAAGAAGCAAACACATCAAAAGGGTAGAATTTAGTAAATGTATGCAAAGAAGACCAAGTTGTTGCTTTGCAAATCTGATCAACTGAAGCTTCATTCTTAAAAGCCCAAGAAGTGGAAACTGATCTAGTAGAATGAGCTATAATTCTCTGAGGCGGGGCTTTACCCAATTCCAAATAAGCTTGATGAATCAAAAGCTTTAACCACGATGCCAAAGAAACGGTAGAAGCCTTCTGACCTTTCCTGGAACCAGAAAAGATAACAAATAGACTAGAAGTCTTCCTGAAATATTTAGTGGCTTCAACATAATATTTCAGAGCTCTCACCACATCCAAAGAATGTAAAGATCTCTCCAAAGAATTCTTAGGATTAGGACACAAAGAAGGGACAAAAATTTCTCTATTAATGTTGTCAGAATTCACAACCTTAGGTAAGAATTTAAATGAAGTCCGCAAAACTGCCTTATCCTGATGAAAAATCAGAAAAGGAGATTCACAAGATAGAGCGGATAATTCAGAAACTCTTCTAGCAGAAGAGATGGCCAAAAGGAACAACACTTTCCAGGATAGAAGTTTAATGTCCAAACAATGCATAGGCTCAAATGGAGGAGCCTATAAAGCCTTCAAAACCGAACTAAGACTCCAAGGAGGAGAAATTGATTTAATGACAGGCTTGATACGAACCAAAGCCTGTACAAAACAATGAATATTAGGAAGTTTAGCAATTTTCCTGTGGAATAAAACAGAAAGAGCAGAGAGTTGTCCTTTCAAGGAACTTGCAGACAAACCTATATCCAAACCATCCTGAAGAAACTGTAAAATTCTAGGAATTCTAAAAGAATGCCAAGAGAATTTATGAGAAGAACACCATGAAATGTAAGTCTTCCAAACTCGATAATCTTCCTAGAAACAGATTTACAAGCCTGCAACATAGTATTAATCACTGAGTCAGAGAAACCTCTATGACTAAGCACTAAGCGTTCAATTTCCATACCTTCAAATTTAATGATTTGAGATCCTGATGGAAAAATGGACCTTGAGATAGAAGGTCTGACCTTACTGGAAGTGGCCAAGGATGGCAACTGGACATCCGAACAAGAATCCACATACCAAAACCTGTGAGGCCATGCTGGAGCTACCAGCAGCACAAACGATTGCTCCATGTTGATTTTGGAGATCACTCTTAGAAGAAGAGGCGAAAAATATAAGCAGGTTGATAACACCAAGGAAGTATCAATGCATGCACTGCTTCCGCCTGAGGATCCCTGGACCTGGACAGGTACCTGGGAAGTTTTTTTTTTAGATGAGATGCCAACAGATCTATTTCTGGAAGCCCCCACATCTGAACAATTTGAGAAAACACATCTGGGTGAAGAGACCATTCTCCCGGATGTAAAGTCTGGGAGAATGGTCTGCTTCCCAATTGTCAATACCTGGGATATGAACTGCAGAAATTAGACAGGAGCTGGATTCCATTCAAACAAGTATCTGAGATACTTCTTTCATAGCTTGAGGACTGTGAGTTCCACCCTGATGATTGACATATGCCACAGTTGTGATATTTTCTGTCTGAAAACAAATGAACGGTTCTCTCTTAAACAGAGGCCAAAACTGAAGAGCCCTGAGAATCGCACAGAGTTCTAAAATATTGATTGGTAATCTCGTCTCTTGAGATTTCCAGACCCCTTGTGCTGTCAGAGATCCCCAAAGAGCTCCCCAACCTGAATGACTCGCATCTGTTGTGATCACAGTCCAGGTTGAACGGACGAAAGAGGCCCCTAACATCATACGATGGTGATCTAACCACCAAGTCAGAGAAAGACGAACATTGGGATTTAAGGATATTAATTGTGATATCCTTGTATAATCCCTGTACCATTGGTTCAGCATACAAAGCTGGGGAGGTCTCATATGAAAACGAGCAAGGGGATCGCGTCCATGGACACTGAATCTATCTGGAAATCTAAAAAGGTTACCTTTGTCTGAGGAATCAAAGAACTTTTTAGTAAATTGATCCTCCAACCATGTCTTCAAAGAAACAACACTAGTTTATTCATGTGAGATTCTGCAGAACGTAAAGACTGAGCAAGTACCAAGATATCGCCAAAATAAGGAAACACCGCAATACCCGCTCTCTGATTACAGAGAGTAGGGCACGAGAACCTCTGAAAAGATTCTTGGAGCTGTTGTTAGGCCAAAAGGAAGAGCAATAAAATTGGGAATGCTTGTCTAGAAAAGAGAATCTCAGGAACTGATAGTGATCTGGATGAATCGGAATATGATATGCATCCTGTAAGTCTATAGTGGACATATAATGCCCTTGCTGAACAAAAGGCAGAATAGTCCTTATAGTCACCATTTTGAAAGTTGGTACTCTTACATATCGATTCAAAATCTTTAGATCCAAAACTGGTCTGAATGAATTTTCTTTCTTTGGGACAATGAATATATTTGAATAAAACTCAGGACCCTGTTCCTGAAACGGAACTGACATGATTACCCCTGATAACTCCAGGTCTGAAACACACTTCAGGAAAGCCTGAGCCTTTACTGGGGTTACCGGAATGCGTGAGAGAAAAAATATTCTCACAGGCGGTCTCACTCTGAATCCTATTCTGTACCCCTGAGAGACAAAACTTTGAATCCAAAGATTTTGGACCGAATTGATCCGAACATCTTTAAAAAATTTTAATCTGCCCCCTACCAGCTAAGCTGGAATGAGGGCCGCACCTTCATGCGGACTTGGGGGCTGGTTTTGATCTCTTAAATGGCTTGGATTTATTCCAATTTGAAGAAGGCTTCCAATTGGAAGCAGATTCCTTGGGGGAAGGATTAGGTTTCTGTTCCTTATTTTGTCGAAAGGAACAAAAACAGTTAGAAGCTTTAGATTTACCCTTAGGTTTTTTTATCCTGAGGCAAAAAAACTCCTTACCCCCAGTAAAAGTTGAAATTATTGAATCCAACTGAGAACCAAATAATTTATTACCTTGGAAAGAAAGAGATAGCAATATGGACTTAGAAGTCATATCAGCATTCCAAGATTTAAGCCACAAAGCTCTTCTAGCTAAAATAGCTAAAGACATAGATTTACATCAATTTTGATAATATCAAAAAATGGCATCACAAATTAAATTATTAGCACGTTGAATCAACTTAACAATGATAGACAAATCATGATCCGATACTTGTTGCGCTAAAGTCTTCAACCAAAAAGTTGAAGCAGCTGCAACATCAGCCAAAGAAATTGCAGGCCTAAGAAGATGACCTGAATATAAAAAAGTTTTCCTTAGATAAGATTCAAGTTTCCTATCTAAAGGATCTTTAAAAGAAGTACTATCTTCCGTAGGAATAGTAGTATGTTTAGCAAGAGTAGAGATAGCCCCATCAACCTTGGGGATTTTTCCCAAAACTCCAATCTAACTTCTGGCAAAGGATACAATTTTTTAAACCTTGAAGAAGGAAAAAAAGAAGTACCAGGTCTATTCCATTCCTTTAGGAATCATATCAGAAATAGCATCAGGAACTGGAAAAACCTCTGGAATAACCACAGGAGGTTTATAAACAGAATTTAAATGTTTACTAGTTTTAATATCAAGAGAACTAGTTTCCTCCATATCCAATGTAATCAACACTTCTTTTAACAAAGAACGAATATACTTCAATTTAAATAAATAAGAGGATTTGTCAGTGTCAATATCTGAGGCAGGATCTTCTGAATCAGATAGATCCTTATCAGAGAAGGATAATTCAGTATGTTGCTGGTCATTTGAAATTTCATCAACCTTATGAGAAGTTTTAAAAGACCTTTTACGTTTATTAGAAGGCGGAATGGCAGACAAAGCCTTCTGAATAGAATAAGAAATAAATTCTTTTAAATTTAATTTGTGCATTAGATGTTGAGGGAACAGCAACAGGTAATGAGCTACTACTGATGGATACATTCTCTGCATATAAAAGTTTATCATGACAACTATTACAAACCATAACCTCCACAAGTTTACAACAAATGCACTTAGCTTTGGTAGAACTGTTTTCAGGCCGCAGAGTTCCAACCGTGATTTCTGAGACCGGATCATATTGAGACATCTTGCAAATGTGTCAGGGTGCCAGGAATCAGACTGAGACGAGAAGTGCAAAAATAATCACACCATTATTAATAGCAAAAAATAATAAAAAGTTGGTAGTCAAATCATAAAATAATAAAAAGCTGGTAGTCAGGCGAGCCAAGTCAGGAGCCAAAGCGAGTAGTCAGATGAGCCAGAATCAGGAACAAGGAGAACAGCAGAGTCAGGAACAAGCCAGGGATCAGGAACCAGTAGGGACGTCAGACAGTCAGGTAATACACAGGAGCTCTCACAAACAGGTCTGAGCCAACGCAAAGGCAAATCATACTGAACAGAGGCCCTTTAAATAATAAGTGATGACATCACAATTCTGAGACTGAATCCTGTCTCACACGGATGATGTACACCAGTCTGGCAAAAGAGGCGAGTGAAATGGCTTCCAGCAGCACATGGCAAACAAGGCAGGGAAAAATCCCTGACAGTACCCTCCCCTCCTCGACCCCTCCCCCACGGGAGGACAAAAGGCTTATTGGGGAAATGGGCATGGAAGGCACGGAGGAGGGCGGGAGCATGAACATCAGAGGAGGGAACTCATGAACGCTCCTCCGGACTATAGCCCCTCCAGTGAACCAAATACTGTATGCGGCCCCTGGACATACGAGAGTCAATAATGCTTCTGACCTCATACTTCTCATGGTTGTCAACAAAGATAGAACGGGGACGAGGCAACACAGTGGTAAACCGATTACAAAAGGGAGACATAAAAACATTGGAGATGCGCATTGCAGGAGGAAGGTCAAGAGCGTAGGCCACAGGATTGACCCGTTGAAGTATTCGAAAAGGACCAACATAACAGGGAGCCAGTTTATTGGAAGGCACACGAAGGTTCAAGTTGCGGGAGGACAGCCAAACTCTCTCACCAACCTGGTAGGAAGGCGCGGGCAGATGCCTACGATCAGCCTGGAACTTTTGCAAAAATATGTAGATACCAGCACAATATGGTAAAAAATATTTCTTTATTAAAGACCCTTTATAAAATTAGCAACGTTTCGGGGTTAACCCCTTAGTCATGCCATCTGGTACATTCAGTGTTTGGTGACTTTTTAAACACTCCCATATTCGAGCCAAACATTTCCTAGAATGTGAGCTTAGCGCCATCTAGTGGCATTCTAATTATATTACACTTTACCACTTATTTCCAAATAGAATGCAACATATTTAAAAACAAAGTATCACCTTCCATTACTACACAGCAATGCATTTGTATGCCTCTTACATATAGTGATAGTATTAATATACGTAATCATAGTATTTAATAATTGAACACGAAGCCTCGCTATATATCTATAACTGTCTTTCTATAAACCCAACCTGTGTTTGTGGAATTAGCATATTTTTGTTGATTCTTGGGGGTTTTCTGTTCCATATGAAAGAACTAAATGTTGCTTGAAGGTGTGGTAGATATCTGGGAGGACATAGAATAGGCAGGGTTTGTATGAGGTATAATAGTCTCAGAAAAATTTACATTTTTATAACATTGATACGACCTATCCATGAAAGTCCTTTAGAAGTCTATGAATAAAGGTTTTGGATTATTGCATCTTTAATGGCAACATAATTCAACTTACACAAGTCATCCAGAGATCACGCAATGTAAATTCCCAGATACTTCAAGGAACTAGTACATTATTTGAATGGGCAGCAGGTTTTAATTTTATTTTCAAGGATTAGAGGTAGGGAAATATTTAGAATTTGGTTGATGATAAAATTTGACAGAGCAATAAATTCTTGTAGTTCTGAGAGTAAGGCAGGAATTGTGGTTTTAGGATTGGTGAGGGAGAATAGAATATCATCGGCAAACATGGACATTTTGTACTCCAGGTCACCAATGGTGATACCTGATATCATGTCATTTTGTCTGATCTTTGTCACCAGAGTTTCAATGAGGCAAGCAGATAAAAGGGGGCATAAAGGGCAACCCTGTCTTCTGTCATTTGTTATTAGAAATGAGGGTGATAGAATGTGACAGAATTAAGGAATACTTGAGCACTAGGGGCTGAGTATAGTGAAATAATCTGAATTAATATGGCATCACCTAGGCCAAATTGTCTGGGTACCAGGAATAAGACTAAGATGAGCCCCTCCAGTGAACCAAATACTGTATGCATATTCTTCATGGTTGTCAACAGAGATAGGATGGGGACGAGGCAACACAGTGGTAAACCTATTACAAACAAATGGTTTCAAGAGGGAGACATGAAAAACATTGGAGATGTGCATTGCAGGAGGAATGTGAAGAGCGTAGACCACAGGATTGACCCGTCTGAGTTTTCGAAAAGGACCAACATAACGGGGAGCCAGTTTATTGGAAGGCACATGAAGGTTCAAGTTGCGGGAGGACAGCCAAACCCTCTCACCAATCTGGTCGGAAGGTGCGGGCAGACACCTACGATCAGCCTGGAACTTTTGGCGCTGCATAGAACGATGAAGGCAATCCTGAATCTGCACCCACGTGGAAAAAACTTCTAGGAACTCTCGGTACTCCTCTGGCAATTGAGATATAAGATGTGCACAAGACTTTAACTGGTTTCTGAAGACAAGTGGAAATACATTGTGGAGACCACGACAAAATTTCCGACCTGCGCCAGTCGAGAATGGGATTGTGCTTTTGGAGCCAGGGTTAACTCAGAATAACCGGAAAATGCAGAGAGTTCATCACCTGGAACTAGAGGGTTTCAAAATGAAGAGCCCCAACAGCCATGAATAACGGAGCAGTTTTGTGAGTAACGAGTACGGGCTGAAGGGGCCTGCCATCAATGGCCTCAATAGCAAGCAGAATGGACCGAGGCAAAACAGGAATGGAGTGCTTTGATGCAAAAGCACTGTCAATGAAATAGCCCGCAGCACCGGAGTCAACAAGAGCCTAGGTGACTATGGAGGAGTCCACCCAGGAAAGGTCAACCGTGACCAAAGGTTTCTCCTTTAACAGTTCCGGGGACGAGGATAAACCACCCAAGGTCTGCCCCCGACAGGATCTTAAGTGTGAGAGTTTCCCGGCCATGTAGGACAAGACTTCAAAAGCTGGCCCTGCAACCCACAATAGAGGCAGAGCCCCTCCCTCCTCCTAAAGGCCCTATCCGCTGCAGAGAGACACGTGAATCACAATTGCAATGGCTCAGCAGTACCTGGTGACTCGGGACCAGGAGGCATGGGAGGAGAGGGAGGCATGGGTGGGAACAAACACATAGGAGACAACAGAACAGGAGGCTTCCGCAAGCGCTCCTTGAAAGAGGGCCACTCACTTAGTCTGATGTCAATTAGGATAAAAAAATACACCAATGCCTTGAGATCTTCTAGTAAATCTCTGGCAGCAACTTCATCTTTAATCGCATCAGAGAGCCCATGAAAGAAGGCGGCAACAAGGGCTTCATTGTTCCAACCTACCTCTGCGGCAAGCATACGGAACTCAATGGCATACTGAGCAACAGATCTTGAACCTTGCTGAATGGACATGAGTCGTTTAGCAGCAGAGAAAGAGTGAGCCAGAACATCAAATACCCTTCGAAAGAAGGCCACAAATATCAGGGCAATTTGAAATCACAGGTTTATTAGTCTCCCACAAGGGATTAGCCCAGGCAAGAGCTGTGTCAGAGAGTAACGAGATGAGAAATCCCACCTTAGCTCTGTCAGAGGGAAACGCCTGAGGTAACATCTCATAGTAAATGCCCATCTGGTTCAAAAACCCTCTGCACTGATTAGGATCGCCTCCATATTGCTGAGGTATAGGTGCAGAACCGGTTATGCTCCTGGTAGGACTAGGTGCAGCAGCGGAAACAGAAGCAGTCATAACTTGCGGGACACGTTGGTCCAAATGTGCAGTGCGAGTCAGCAGGGTTTGCAGGGCTAGTGCAAATTGATCCAAGCGGTGATCCTGTTCTTCCATCCTGGAAATGATGGCAGGTAAAGGTGGATTATTAGCACCATCAGGACTCAAGGTCCTTGCGTAATGTCAGGGTGCCAGGAATCAGACTGAGACGAGAAGTGCAAAAATAATCACACCTTTATTAATAGCAAAAAAATAATAAAAAGCCAGGAATCAAAACCAGAGCTGGTAGTCAGACGAACCGAGTCAGGAGCCAAAGCGAATAGTCAGACGAGCCGAGTCAGGAGCCAAAGCGAGTAGTCAGACGAACCAGAATCAGGAACAAGGAGAACAGCAGAGTCAGGAACAAGCCAGGGATCAGGAACCAGGAGGGACATCAGACAGCCAGGTAATACACAGGAGATGTCACAAACAGGTCTGAGACAACGCAAGGGCAAAGCATACTGAACAGAGGCCCTTTAAATAATAAGTGATGACATCACAATTCTGAGACTGCATCCTGTCTCACACGGATGATGTACACCAGTCTGGCCATAAAAGGAATTGCAGGAAATGAGCAGCATCACACAGTATGCATCAGAGTCAGCAAGAGAGGTGAGTAAAATGGCTGCCAGCAGCACGTGGCAAACAAGGCAGGGAAAAAACCCTGACAAAATGTAAGAGGAAAAAAAACAACATATAAAGCAAAATTATCAATTTCCTTATATGGCAGTTTCAGGAATGGGAAAAAATGCAAACAGCATAGCCTTCTGACATAGAAATAAGGCAGGAGGCAAAAAAGAATGGGGTTTTAAATAATGAAAATATTTGGCGCACAATAAGTATGACGCACAACAAACAGAAAAAATATTTTTTGGCGCCAAAAATGTCTGGAAACTACACACGCACGTCATAGATGACGCAACCTTGTGAAAGGACCCAGCGTCAATTAAGACGCCAGAAATTACGAATTTGCGTCAACGAACGTAACTTTGCGCCAAAATATCTCGTGCCAAGAATGACACAATAAACTTTAGCATTTTGCGCCCTCACAAGCCTAATTCTGCCCACAAATTTGAAAATGACAGTCAATTGAAAAAAGACTACACACCAGGTAAGAAATAAATTTTCCATAAAAAATGCATTTCCCAGATATGAAACTGACAGTCTGCAAAAGGAAATATACTGAAACCTGAATCATGGCAAATATAAGTACAATACATATATTTAAAACTTTATATAAATACATAAAGTGACAAACTATAGCTGAGAGTAATAAAAACATACTTACCTGAAGACACCCATCCACATATAGCAGATAGCCAAACCAGTACTGAAACGGTTATTAGTAGAGGTGTCACAATGCTTAGTCTTGTATCTAGAAATACAGACAATAGCTAGTGAGTATCTGGACCACAACTGCTGAGTCAGAGAGAAGTATATGTGTAACATGAAGATACAGGGAACCACAATAGATACTGGGGTAGCAGTAGTGGTTACCTAGTATCGCCAGGCTTTTATTTCTGTAAGGGTAAATAAGCAAGTTAACCCTATTGCTGCCACCTGTGCATAGTTGCACTAATAATTGCAGCAGGGAAAATAATAATTAAATAATTCCCAGTTCACAGTAGGTGAAAGAAACATATGTAAAAAAATAAAACAGAATGTGCACAACTTTACTTCAGCATGAAATAAAGATTAAATCAGAGTAAAAATGTAGGTAATTAGTATTTGTTATGAGAGAGTTACCAACTAGTAAAGGCAGGTTAATGCTTTCTGAGGTAGAATGAGTGAACGTCAGGAGCATAAACTTAATAGAGCAGCATTTGCAGTTATACATAGATGATGGACTGAGCTGAACGTTTCACAAGTAGTAATGAGCTTTACACTTGAACAGCATTGATGTTATGCATAAACATTGAAGTAAGGTTTAGACTTACTAACGGCTAGATTTAGAGTTGGGCGGTCGCCGTCAAAACCAGCGTTAGCGGCTCCTAACGCTGGTTTTTACCGCCCTCTGGTATTTGGAGTCAGTCAGGAAAGGGTCTAACGCCCACTTTGCAGCCGCGACTTTTCCATAACGCAGATCCCCTTACGTCAATTGCGTATCCTATCTTTTCAATGGGATCTTTCTAACGCCGGTTTATAAAGCTCTTAACTACTGTGCTCTAAAGTACACTAACACCCATAAACTACCTATGTACCCCTAAACCGAGGTGCCCCCACATCGCCGCCACTCTATTAAAAATTTTTAACCCCTAATCTGCCGTCCGCACGCCGCCGCAAGGTACGTTATACTTATGTACCCCTAATCTGCTGCCCCTAACACCGCCGACCCCTATATTATATTTATTAACCCCTAATCTGCCCCCCTCAACGTCGCCTCCACCTGCCTACACTTATTAACCCCTAATCTGCCGACCAGACCGCACCGCTATTATAATAAAGTTATTAACCCCTAATCCGCCTCACTCCCGCCTCAATAACCCTATAATAAATAGTATTAAGCCCTAATCTGCCCTCCCTAACATCGCCGACACCTAACTTCAAGCATTAACCCCTAATCTGCCGACCGGAGCTCACCGCTATTCTAATAAATTTTTTAACCCTTAAAGCTAACCCTAACACCCCCCTAACTAAAATATAATTTAAATCTAACGAAATAAATTAACTATTATTAAATAAATTATTCCTATTTAAAGCTAAATACTTACCTGTAAAATAAACCCTAATATAGCTACAATATAAATTATAATTATATTGTAGCTATTTTAGGATTTATATTTATTTTACAGGTAACTTTGTAATTATTTTAACCAGGTACAATAGCTATTAAATAGTTAATAACTATTTAATAGTTACCTAGTTAAAATAATTACAAAATTACCTGTAAAATAAATCCTAACCTAAGTTACAATTAAATCTAACACTACACTATCAATAAATTAATTAAATAAAATACCTCCAATTACCTACAATTAAACCTAACACTACACTATCAATAAATTAATTAAATACAATACCTACAAATAAATACATTTAAATAAACTAACTAAAGTACAAAAAATAAAAAAGAACTAAGTTACAAAAAATAAAAAAATATTTACAAACATAAGAAAAATATTACAACAATTTTAAACTAATTACACCTACTCTAAGCCCCCTAATAAAATAACAAAGCCCCCAAAATAAAAAAATGCCCTACCCTATTCTAAATTTAAAAAGTTCAAAGCTCTTTTACCTTACCAGCCCTTAAAAGGACCTTTTGTGGGGCATGCCCCAAACAATTCAGCTCTTTTGCCTGTAAAAAAAACATACAATACCCCCCCCAACATTAAAACCCACCACCCACATACCCCTAATCTAACCCAAACCCCCCTTAAATAAACCTAACACTAAGCCCCTGAAGATCTTCCTACCTTATCTTCACCTCGCCGGGTATCACACCGATCCGTCCTGGCTCCGAAATCTTCATCCAAGCCCAAGCGGGGGCTGGCGATCCATAATCCGGTGGCTGAAGAGGTCCAGAAGAGGCTCCAAAGTCTTCATCCTATCCGGGAAGAAGAGGCGATCCGGACCGGCAACCATCTTGATCCAAGCGGCATCTTCTATCTTCATCCGATGAGGAACGGCTCCATCGTGAAGACCTCCAGCGCGGATCAATCTTCTTCTTCCGACGTCCAACTGAAGAATGAAGGTTCCTTTAAGGGACGTCATCCAAGATGGTGTCCCTAGAATTCCGATTGGCTGATAGGATTCTATCAGCCAATCGGAATTAAGGAAGGAAAATTCTGATTGGCTGATGGAATCAGCCAATCAGAATCAAGTTCAATCCGATTGGCTGATCCGATCAGCCAATCAGATTGAGCTTGCATTCTATTGGCTGATTGGAACAGCCAATAGAATGCAAGCTCAATCTGATTGGCTGATTGGATCAGCCAATCGGATTGAACTTGATTCTGGGCTTGGATGAAGATTTCGGAGCCAGGACGGATCGGTGTGATACCCGGCGAGGTGAAGATAAGGTAGGAAGATCTTCAGGGGCTTAGTGTTAGGTTTATTTAAGGGGGGTTTGGGTTAGATTAGGGGTATGTGGGTGGTGGGTTTTAATGTTGGGGGGGTATTGTATGTGTTTTTTTTACAGGCAAAAGAGCTGAATTCTTTGGGGCATGCCCCACAAAAGGTCCTTTTAAGGGCTGGTAAGGTAAAAGAGCTTTGAACTTTTTTAATTTAGAATAGGGTAGGGCATTTTTTTTATTTTGGGGGGCTTTGTTATTTTATTAGGGGGCTTAGAGTAGGTGTAATTAGTTTAAAATTGTTGTAATATTTTTCTTATGTTTGTAAATATTTTTTTATTTTTTGTAACTTAGTTCTTTTTTATTTTTTGCACTTTAGTTAGTTTATTTAAATGTATTTATTTGTAGGTATTGTATTTAATTAATTTATTGATAGTGTAGTGTTAGGTTTAATTGTAGGTAATTGGAGGTATTTTATTTAATTAATTTATTGATAGTGTAGTGTTAGGTTTAATTGTAACTTAGGTTAGGATTTATTTTACAGGTAATTTTGTAATTATTTTAACTAGGTAACTATTAAATAGTTATTAACTATTTAATAGCTATTGTACCTGGTTAAAATAATTACAAAGTTACCTGTAAAATAAATATAAATCCTAAAATAGCTACAATATAATTATAATTTATATTGTAGCTATATTAGGGTTTATTTTACAGGTAAGTATTTAGCATTAAATAGGAATAATTTATTTAATAATAGTTAATTTATTTAGTTAGATAAAAATTATATTTAACTTAGGGGGGTGTTAGGGTTAGGGTTAGACTTAGCTTTAGGGGTTAATACATTTATTAGAATAGCGGTGAGCTCCGGTCGGCAGATTAGGGGTTAATGTTTGAAGTTAGGTGTCGGCGATGTTAGGGAGGGCAGATTAGGGGTTAATACTATTTATTATAGGGTTATTGAGGCGGGAGTGAGGCGGATTAGGGGTTAATACATTTATTATAGTAGCGGTGCGGTTCGGTCGGCAGATTAGGGGTTAATTATTGTAGGTAGGTGGAGGCGACGTTGTGGGGGGCAGATTAGGGGTTAATAAATATAATATGGGGTCGGCGGTGTTAGGGGCAGCAGATTAGGGGTACATAGGGATAATGTAGGTAGCGGCGGTTTACGGAGCAGCAGATTAGGGGTTAAAACAAATATGCAGGTGTCAGCGATAGCGGGGGCGGCAGAATAGGGGTTAATAAGTATAAGGTTAGGGGTGTTTAGACTCAGGGTACATGTTAGAGTGTTAGGTGCAGACGTAGGAAGTGTTTCCCCATAGAAAACAATGTAGCTGCGTTAGGAGCTGAACGCTGCTTTTTTGCAGGTGTTAGGATTTTTTTCAGCTCAAATGGCCCCATTGTTTTCTATGGGGGAATCGTGCACGAGCACGTTTTTGAAGCTGGCCGCGTCCGTAAGCACCGCTGGAATTTAGAGTTGCAGTGGCGTTAAATTATGCTCTACGCTCCCTTTTTGGAGCCTAACGCACTGAAAACGCAGCCATTCTGTGAACTCTAAATACCAGCGGTATTTAAAAGGTGCGGGGGGAAAAAAGCACACGTAGCTAACGCACCCCTTTGGCCGCAGAACTCTAAATCTAGCCGTATATGAGAGGCGGATGAGCGGTGAATGTTAGCAGCGGGAGATCCGGAGAGAGAGCAAGCAGCTGGCGTGTGACGTCACCGCAATGGAAGTGACTGTAGAATTTCCTAACAGCTGCGATGTGTGTAGCTGTGGAGCGGCCCTGACAGTCAGAGCGGAGTTCAAAGGTAGGCGTAAAGATGCCGGTCTGTGATGAGGCAATGATGTGGGAAGGTAGAAGTGGTTAGGCAGCGTGGAGTGAACAGCGTTCACAGGCAAATGGCTGCAGCACCAGGTAGGAATGAAAGTTCAGTGTGAACAGCATTCACAGGGTAATCTGTAGTGGCAGGCAGCACTTTAGGATCAAAGTGAACAGCGTTCACTAAGGAAGGCTCAGGATAGAAATAAGACACAGACTTCAATACTAAGCAAAGAAGGAAGGGCCAATGTATGTTTATATAGGGTGGAGTAAAGGATGCAGGAAAATCCTTAAAGGGACGGTCAGATGATAGATATAACAGAAGTCAGGAGTGTAAACCTGACAGGATCCCCCCTTCAAGGAGCGACACCGGAGCTCAAGGTGCCGGACGATCTGGGTTCCTCTGATGGAAACGAGAGACCAACCTCAGAGCTGAGATATTAGTTGCTGGTTCCCAGGAGTCATCATCTTGCGAATAACCCTTCCAGCTGACCAGATATTGTAGGGTTCCATGGCTAAGTCGGGAATCCAGTATAGCCCGAACCTCATATTCTAGGTTTGGATCTATCCGGACAGGAGGAACATAGGGAAGCCTGGAGGAATCCCTCAGTGCACGGTAAGGCTTTAGTAGGGAGACATGAAATGTAGGGTGAATTTTTAAATTATCGGGTAAGGTAAGATGAACAGCATTAACATTGATTATGCGTTCAATTGGATAAGGACCAACGTAGAGTGGAGAAAGTTTCTTGGAAGGGCTATTCATCCTGAGGTTCTTGGTGGAGAGCCAAACTAAATCTCCAACTGCAAATTGCGGTGGAGGTGTCCTATGTCTGTCGTAATATTTTTTATAAAGTCTTTTAACATTTTCGATAGAAGACTCAATACATTTGAAGTTTGAAGAGATTGTATCAGAGAACTCAGAAATGGTGGGAGAAGCTGAGTCCTGGGTTGGATGTAACTGAAAGGTAGGATGAAATCCATAATTGGAGTAGAATGGTGTTTGATTAGTGGTGGAGTGTAAGGTATTATTATAGCAAAATTCAGCAAACGGCAGATAATCTGCCCAGAGATGTTGTTGTGCAGAACAAAAGGATCTCAGAAACTGTTCAAGCCATTGATCGCAACGTTCGGTTTGTCCATTTGTCTGGGGGTGGTAGGCAGTGGTTAGCCTTCTATCAATGTGGAACAGTTTACAGAATTCCAACCATAGTTTACTGGAGAATTGAGTTCCACGGTCGCTTAGTATAGTTTTGGGTAGTCCATGAAGTTTGAAAACGTGTGAAACGAGAAGATGAACAGTTTCAAGGGAGGTTGGCAACTTGCTGAAGGGGATGAAATGACACATCTTGGTAAATAGGTCTACAACTACTAGGATGGTGTTATTCTTTGAGGATAGTGGTAGGTCAACTATGAAATCTAGGGCTATTTCCGACCAGGGTCTTTTTGGAGTTGGTAGTGTAAGTAAGAGACCATATGGGGGTTGTTTCTTCCTCTTGGAGGTGGTACAAACAGCGAATGTTAGAATATGTTGCTTAATCTCTGAACTCATGTTAGGCCACCAATAGTTTCTTTTGGCTAGTTCAAGAGTTTTAGAGATACCCGGGTGTCCAGCAAGAGGGGAGTCGTGTGCAGACTCTAACAGGGAACCTCTGAGAGATGGTGGAACGTAGAGACGTTTATGGAAGCAATAGCATCCATCGGAATTGAGCTGTAAGAGATGAAGTGGTTTGGTGTGATCTGTTTGTTGTTCCTTCAATAGAATAGGTAATGAATCAAGAGTGAAACAAAGGAACTTCTGAGATGGAATAACAGTTTGTTGTAGTTGTGGAGATAGCGGTTCTTCGGGTATCCAAGAGAGGGCATCGGCCTTCTGTTTTTTTCCCGATGGACGATAATTAATGAGGAAGTTGAACCGTGAGAAAAAGAGGTTCCAGCGAACTTGTTGTTTTCAGGTATTGGAGGTTACGGTGGTCAGTGTAGACAAGAGTTGGAATGGTAGTGCCCTCCAATAAATGACGCCAGTGTTCTAGCGAAAGTTTTATCGCAAGAAGTTCTTTTTCCCCGATGGGGTAATTCCGTTCGGCAGGATTGAGAGTTTGCAAATAATAGGCTACGGGGTGTAGAGGTTTTTTTATGTCAACTCTCTGAGATAGAACTGCCCCAATTGCAAAATTAGAGGCGTCGACCTCTAAAACATATTGGAGCGTAGGGTCTGGGAAACGAAGGATAGGTGCACTAGTGAATCTCTCTTTGAAAAAATCAAAAGCTTCTTGTGACTCAGCTGTCCATTTAAAAGGTGTATTGGCTTTGGTAAGAGCAGTTAGTGGAATGGCTAAGTTAGAGAAATTTTTTATGAATTTTCGATAGAAGTTAGCAAACCCCTTGAAACATTGTACTTGACGTTTAGACCTTGGTGTGGGCCAATTCAATATTGCTTTAATTTTGTTATCTTCCATACGAATACCAGAGGGGGATATTTCATAACCAAGGAAAGATATAGACTGCGAGTTAAAAATGCACTTCTCAGCCTTGGCATATAGGTAGTTACTTCTTAACCTGGATAAAACTTGTCTTACATGATATACATGCTGGTCATAGGTTTTAGAATAGATTAAAATATCATCCAGGTAGATAACAATGTATACGTTAAGCACGTCTCTGAATAGATCATTAATCAGGTGCTGAAAGGTAGCGGGGGCATTATATAACCCGAATGGCATAACGACGTATTCAAACAGGCCGTAGCGAGTGCGAGACGCCGTCAGCCATTCGTCCCCAGATCTTATGCGGACTAGGTTGTATGCACCCCTTAGATCTAATTTTGTGAAGTATCTAGCCCCTTCTAATCTCTCTATGAGTTCTGGGATTAGAGGCAGGGGGTAGCGGTTCTTAACGGTGATTTTGTTCAGTTGCGGATAATCTACTATGGGTCTAAGGGAACCATCTTTATTTTTCACAAAAAATATACCTGCTCCAGCTGGAGAGGTGGAAGGGCGGATAAACCCTTTTCTCAAGTTTTCGTCAAGATATGTTTTGAGGTGTGTAAACTCAGAATTAGATAACGGGAATATGTGTCCAAAAGGGATCTGTGAACCTGGATAAATCTCGATGGGGCAGTCGTACTTCCTATGAGGAGGAAGGAACTCAGCTTCTTTTTTACTAAAAACATCAGTAAAATCTTTGTAAACTTCAGGTATATCAATATCATTCGGCACTATAGATGTTTGAAGAATATTACCCGGGAGACAGGTATTCTCACAATATGCAGAATTATATGTAAGTGAAGAAGTGAACCAATCAATGTGTGGGTTATGTGTGTGTAGCCATTGAATACCTAAGACTATAGGTGACACAGGAGAACAGATTACGTCAAACGATATGTACTCTGTATGGTGGTCATTAGAAGTTACAAGTAGAGGGATAGTATGAAATTCTACTGGCCCAGTAGTTATGGTTTTACCGTCTATACCTCTTAAAAAGACAGGAGAGCTCTTTTGCATTAGTGGTATTTTATTTACAGTGGTGAACTCTTTGTCAATGTAGGAAGCTGTAGCACCGGAGTCAATTATCGCAGAGGCGGTTAGGCGGAGCTGTTCCCACTGTAAAAGAAGGGGTAATTTTAGATAAGAGGCAGTACTTTGCTGGGTAGTACAACAGTATGTATCACAAAGTGTCTTACCCTTATTTTGTCTGAGAAGGGAAGGACAGTCTCGTACAGTGTGGTCATCAGATGCGCAGTATAGGCATAGATTATTGGTACGTCTTCTGAGTTTTTCTTGGGGTGATAGTGGTCCTTTTATGAATCCAATATCCATTGTTTCACTGGAACTTTTGGTGGATGATGGGAAGTGTGAGGTGGTACTGGGTTTTTTAATGGTTGGGTCATGACTGGACTTTTCCTGGTGCCTTTCTCTTAGGCGTCTATCTATGGCAATGCTGAGCATCATCAGCTCTTCCAGAGTAGTGGGAAGCTCTGATCTTGAGAGCTCATCCTTAATCCCATCTGAGAGCCCTAATCTGAATTGATTCCTGAGCGAATGGTTGTTCCACTAGGAATCCTTTGCCCATTTTTTGAATTCTGTGATATAGTCCTCTACTACTCTCTTTTTTTGTTTAAGAGCCTGCATAATATTTTCAGCGGTAAGCTGTTTGTATGGATCTTCATAAAGTTGGCCCATAGCTGTAAAAAAATTCTCTAATGAATTTAATATGTCTTCGTTATTCTCAAAATAGGTATTAGCCCAGGTGCGAGGCTCACCTCTGAGATATGATAAAGTAGTGAGTACTCTGATCCTATCAGTAGGTGTCATGATCCGGTGTACATGCGCTCAGGACACAGACCCTCGGGGCAGTTGTAGGGATTTGAAGACACCGACCCCTGACCCGGGGAAGAGTATCCTGGACGTGGATAGATGATATTCTGTGATTCATAGTTGCTAGAAGTTATTGTAGAATAAATGGAGAGTGCAACATTTGTATACAATATATTCTGACTTCACTGTGACTTATAGTTAGTTAATAGAAGTAACTGCAGGATTCAATGAGAGAAAAATATAGCAATGTGGAATGTTCAGGCTTCAGAGTAATCTGGTAAAAGATTGACACTTAGATGCAAACTAAGGTTTGTTGCAGGTTCACAGTACATAATATTAAATGAAGCTGTATGTCAGAGTTTAAGCACAGCTGCACAGGTATTTAGACAAGCTGCAAGTTTAGGCATTAATTACTGTTTGTGCATATAGATGCAAACTTGGTTTGTTGCAGGTTCACAGTACATAATATTATAAAGAGCTGTATGTCAGTAATTAGCAGAGCAGCACAGGTGAAAGTTAAGTTTAAGGCATCAATTACTGTTTGTACATATATTGGAGAATCACATGAAAGCTTTTAATTGAACATATAGATGCAGAGTTCTGAAAATGTTAACATATTTGCAGCAGGAGATTCCAGCAATGACAACTTGTAGCAGAGAAATAGTTATAAAGTTCTGAGTAAGATGCTGTTGTAATTAGAGAGTGATGATAACCAAAAGTATGCTTGATTTATAATGAAGTTCAGAGTTTGTTAAGAAACAGAAATGGAATTATTTGGATACTTGCGATTTGATGATTTTAGGCATTGGAATAGAAAATGCTGTAGGTTGAAATAGTTGGTAAATTCAATCAGGAAACAGTCACAGACCTCTGTTGTTCAGGATCACAACTTCAATGTTAATGCAAAGCACATTAGACAGGAGAAGGCTTAAAAAGAGGCTGAGGTAATCAGGTGCATGAATGATTAATCAGGCAGGCAAGCAAGCTGAATGTGAATACTGCCCAAATGCAGCAGTCAGAGAAGGAAGTCTTAAAGGGATAGTGACATTAGGCTGAGATATGTTACAGTAGGGTACGTATGTGGCTTAAGCGCAAACATTAACAGACAAGCATTTTTAAACTCCCTGTATAGGACCCTATCACTATGAAACTTTTCTGGGGGACTAACCTGTGGTTCTGACAAAGGAATTCTTTTGTCTACTACGTCCCTAATGTAGGCCTTAAGTGTATCATTCTCTGCTTATAGAGTATTGAGACCTGCAGTTAGAATGTCAACCCTTTAAATTAATGCTTGCATCTGGGCGTTGATCTCAGCTGGGTCCATGTTTCAACGGCTTAGTATTCTGTCACAATGCTTAGTCTTGTATCTAGAAAACAGAATTTATGCTTACCTGATAAATTACTTTCTCCAACGGTGTGTCCGGTCCACGGCGTCATCCTTACTTGTGGGATATTCTCTTCCCCAACAGGAAATGGCAAAGAGCCCAGCAAAGCTGGTCACATGATCCCTCCTAGGCTCCGCCTACCCCAGTCATTCGACCGACGTACAGGAGGAAATATGCATAGGAGAAACCATATGATACCGTGGTGACTGTAGTTAGAGAAAATAATTCATCAGACCTGATTAAAAAAACCAGGGCGGGCCGTGGACCGGACACACCATTGGAGAAAGTAATTTATCAGGTAAGCATAAATTCTGTTTTCTCCAACATAGGTGTGTCCGGTCCACGGCGTCATCCTTACTTGTGGGAACCAATACCAAAGCCACGGATGAAGGGAGGGAGCAAATCAGGTCACCTAAATGGAAGGCACCACGGCTTGCAAAACCTTTCTCCCAAAAATAGCCTCCGAAGAAGCAAAAGTATCAAATTTGTAAAATTTGGCAAAAGTGTGCAGTGAAGACCAAGTCGCTGCCTTACATATCTGGTCAACAGAAGCCTCGTTCTTGAAGGCCCATGTGGAAGCCACAGCCCTAGTGGAGTGAGCTGTGATTCTTTCAGGAGGCTGCCGTCCGGCAGTCTCATAAGCCAATCGGATAATGCTTTTAAGCCAAAAAGAAAGAGAGGTAGAAGTTGCTTTTTGACCTCTCCCTTTACCAGAATAAACAACAAACAAAGAAGATGTTTGTCTGAAATCTTTAGTAGCTTCTAAATAGAATTTTAGAGCACGGACTACGTCCAAATTGTGTAACAAACGTTCCTTCTTTGAAACTGGATTCGGACACAAAGAAGGTACAACTATCTCCTGGTTAATATTTTTGTTTGAAACAACTTTCGGAAGAAAACCAGGCTTAGTACGCAAAACCACATTATCTGCATGGAACACCAGATAGGGCGGAGAACACTGCAGAGCAGATAACTCTGAAACTCTTCTAGCAGAAGAAATTGCAACCAAAAACAAAACTTTCCAAGATAATAACTTAATATCTACGGAATGTAAGGGTTCAAACGGAACCCCTTGAAGAACTGAAAGAACTAGATTAAGACTCCAGGGAGGAGTCAAAGGTCTGTAAACAGGCTTGATTCTAACCAGAGCCTGAACAAACGCTTGAACGTCTGTGAAGTAGAACAGATAAAGCAGAGATCTGTCCCTTCAGAGAACTTGCAGATAATCCTTTCTCCAAACCTTCTTGTAGAAAGGATAGAATCTTAGGAATTTTTATCTTGTTCCATGGGAATCCTTTAGATTCACACCAACAGATATATTTTTTCCATATTTTATGATAAATCTTTCTAGTTACAGGCTTTCTAGCCTGAATCAGAGTATCTATTACAGAATCTGAAAACCCACGCTTTGATAAAATCAAGCGTTCAATCTCCAAGCAGTCAGTTGGAGGGAAACCAGATTCGGATGTTCGAATGGACCTTGAACAAGAAGGTCCTGTCTCAAAGGTAGCTTCCATGGTGGAGCCGATGACATATTCACCAGGTCTGCATACCAAGTCCTGCGTGGCCACGCAGGAGCTATCAAGATCACCGAAGCCCTCTCCTGATTGATCCTGGCTACCAGCCTGGGAATGAGAGGAAACGGTGGGAATACATAAGCTAGGTTGAAGGTCCAAGGTGCTACTAGTGCATCTACTAGAGTCGCCTTGGGATCCCTGGATCTGGACCCTTAACAAGGAACCTTGAAGTTCTGACGAGAGGCCATCAGATCCATGTCTGGAATGCCCCATAACTGAGTTATTTGGGCAAAGATTTCCGGATGAAGTTCCCACTCCCCCGGATGGAATGTCTGACGACTCAGAAAATCCGCTTCCCAATTTTCCACTCCTGGGATGTGGATTGCAGACAAGTGGCAGGAGTGATCCTCCGCCCATTGAATTATCTTGGTCACTTCCTCCATCGCCAGGGAACTCCTTGTTCCCCCCTGATGGTTGATATATGCAACAGTCGTCATGTTGTCTGATTGAAACCTTATGAATCTGGCCCTTGCTAGATGAGGCCAAGCTTTGAGAGCATTGAATATCGCTCTCAGTTCCAGAATGTTTATCGGGAGAAGAGATTCTTCCCGAGACCATAGACCCTGAGCTTTCAGGGGTTCCCAGACCGCACCCCAGCCCACCAGACTGGCGTCGGTCGTGACAATGACCCACTCTGGTCTGCGGAAGCTCATTCCCTGTGACAGGTTGTCCAGGATCAGCCACCAACGGAGTGAATCTCTGGTCTTTTGATCTACTTGAATCGTCGGAGACAAGTCTGTATAATCCCCATTCCACTGTCTGAGCATGCACAGTTGTAATGGTCTTAGATGAATTCGTGCAAAAGGAACTATGTCCATTGCTGCAACCATCAATCCTATTACTTCCATGCACTGCGCTATGGAAGGACGAAGAACCGAATGAAGTACTTGACAAGAGCTTAGAAGTTTTGATTTTCTGACCTCTGTCAGAAAAATCCTCATTTCTAAGGAATCTATATATTGTTCCCAAGAAGGGAACTCTTGTTGACGGGGACAGAGAACTTTTTCCTTTGTTCACTTTCCATCCGTGAGATCTGAGAAAGGCTAGGACGATGTCCGTATGAGCCTTTGCTTTTGACAGAGACGACGCTTGAATCAGGATGTCGTCCAAGTAAGGTACTACTGCAATGCCCCTTGGTCTTAGAACCGCTAGAAGGGACCCTAGTACCTTTGTGAAAATTCTCGGAGCAGTGGCTAATCCGAATGGAAGTGCCACAAACTGGTAATGCTTGTCCAGAAAAGCGAACCTTAGGAACTGATGATGTTCCTTGTGGATAGGAATATGTAGGTACGCATCCTTTAAATCCACCGTGGTCATAAATTGACCTTCCTGGATGGTAGGAAGGATCGTTCGAATGGTTTCCATTTTGAACGATGGAACCCTGAGAAATTTGTTTAGGATCTTGAGATCTAAAATTGGTCTGAATGTTCCCTCTTTTTTGGGAACTATGAACAGGTTGGAGTAAAACCCCATCCCTTGTTCTCCTATTGGAACTGGATGAATTACTCCCATCTTTAACAGGTCTTCTACACAATGTAAGAATGCCTGTCTTTTTATTTGGTTTGAAGATAATTGAGACCTGTGGAACCTTCCCCTTGGGGGTAGTTCCTTGAATTCCAGGAGATAACCTTGAGAAACTATTTCTAGTGCCCAAGGATCCTGAACATCTCTTGCCCAAGCCTGAGCAAAGAGAGAAAGTCTGCCCCCCACCAGATCCGGTCCCGGATCGGGGGCCATCCCTTCATGCTGTTTTGGTAGCAGTGGCAGGCTTCTTGGCCTGCTTACCCTTGTTCCAGCCTTGCATCGGTCTCCAGGCTGGTTTGGGTTGAGAAGTATTACCCTCTTGCTTAGAGGATGTAGAATTAGAGGCTGGTCCGTTTCTGCGAAAGGGACGAAAATTAGGCTTATTTTTAGCCTTAAAAGACCTATCCTGAGGAAGGGCGTGGCCCTTTCCCCCGGTGATGTCTGAAATAATCTCTTTCAAATCAGGACCAAACAGTGTTTTACCCTTGAAAGGGATGTTAAGCAATTTTGTCTTGGAAGACACATCCGCTGACCAAGACTTTAGCCAAAGCGCTCTGCGCGCCACGATAGCAAACCCTGAATTTTTCGCCGCTAATCTAGCTAATTGCAAAGCGGCATCTAAAATAAAAGAGTTAGCCAATTTAAGTGCTTGAACTCTGTCCATAACCTCCTCATACGAAGATTCTTTATTGAGCGACTTTTCTAGTTCTTCGAACCAGAAACACGCTGCCGTAGTGACAGGAACAATGCATGAAATTGGTTGTAGAAGGTAACCTTGCTGAACAAACATCTTTTTAAGCAAACCCTCTAATTTTTTATCCATAGGATCTTTGAAAGCACAACTATCTTCTATAGGAATAGTAGTGCGTTTGTTTAGAGTAGAGACCGCCCCCTCGACCTTGGGGGCTGTCTGCCATAAGTCCTTTCTGGGGTCGACTATAGGAAATAATTTCTTAAATATAGGGGGAGGAACAAAAGGTATGCCGGGCCTTTCCCACTCCTTATTTACTATGTCCGCCACCCGCTTGGGTATAGGAAAAGCATCGGGGGGCACCGGAACCTCTAGGAACTTGTCCATCTTACATAATTTCTCTGGAATGACCAAATTGTCACAATCATCCAGAGTAGATAATACCTCCTTAAGCAGTGCGCGGAGATGTTCTAATTTAAATTTAAATGTTACAACATCAGGTTCAGCTTGTTGAGAAATTTTTCCTGAATCTGAAATTTCTCCCTCAGACAAAACCTCCCTCCTGGCCCCTTCAGATTGGTGTGAGGGTATGGCAGAACAGTTATCATCAGCGTCCTCTTGCTCTTCAGTGTTTAAAACAGAGCAATCGCGCTTTCTCTGATAAGTAGGCATTTTGGATAAAATGTTTGCAATAGAATTATCCATAACAGCCGTTAATTGTTGCATGGTAATAAGTATTGGCGCACTAGATGTACTAGGGGCCTCTTGTGTGGGCAAAACTGGTGTAGACACAGAAAGGGATGATGCAGTATCATGCTTACTCCCCTCATTTGAGGAATCATCTTGGGCAATATCATTATCTGTGGCATCATTGTCCCTACTTTGTTTGGACACTATGTCACAATCATCACATATATTTAAATGGGGAGAAACCTTGGCTTTCATACATATAGAACATCGCTTATCTGATGGTTCAGACATGTTAAACAGGCTTAAACTAGTCAACAAAGCACAAAAAACGTTTTAAAATAAAACCGTTACTGTCACTTTAAATTTTAAACTGAACACACTTTATTACTGAATATGTGAAAAAGCATGAAGGAATTGTTCAAAATTCACCAAAATTTCACCACAGTGTCTTAAAGCCTTAAAAGTATTGCACACCAAATTTGAAAGCTTTAACCCTTAAAATAACGGAACCAGAGCCGTTTTTACATTTAACCCCTATACAGTCCCAGGTATCTGCTTTGCTGAGACCCAACCAAGCCCAGAGGGGAATACGATACCAAATGACGCCTTCTATAAGCTTTTTCAGTGGTTCTTAGCTCCTCACACATGCATCTGCATGCCTTGCTTTCCAAAAACAACTGCGCATTAGTGGCGCGAAAATGAGGCTCTGCCTATGACTAGAAAAGGCCCCCATCTGAAAAAGGTGTCCAATACAGTGCCTGCCGTTTTTTTACAACAATCCCCAAGATTATAATAACTATTAAGAGTTATAATCTGCCAAATATGCTTAGCAAAGTAATCGTTTTAGCCCAGAAAAATGTCTACCAGTTTTTTAAGCCCTTATAAAGCCCTTTATTCTTTTACTTAATCTAAGAAAATGGCTTACCGGTCCCCATAGGGGAAATGACAGCCTTCCAGCATTACATAGTCTTGTTAGAAATGTGGCCAGTCATACCTCAAGCAGAAAAGTCTGCCAACTGTTTCCCCCAACTGAAGTTACTTCATCTCAACAGTCCTGTGTGGAAACAGCAATCGATTTTAGTAATGTTTGCTAAAATCATCTTCCTCTTACAAACAGAAATCTTCATCTCTTTTCTGTTTCAGAGTAAATAGTACATACCAGCACTATTTTAAAATAACAAACACTTGATTGAAGGATAAAAACTACATTTAAACACCAAAAAACTCTTAACCATCTCCGTGGAGATGTTGCCGGTGCAACGGCAAAGAGAATGACTAGGGTAGGCGGAGCCTAGGAGGGATCATGTGACCAGCTTTGCTGGGCTCTTTGCCATTTCCTGTTGGGGAAGAGAATATCCCACAAGTAAGGATGACGCCGTGGACCGGACACACCTATGTTGGAGAAATACAGACAATAGCTAGTGAGTATCTGGACCACAACTGCTGAGTCAGAGAGAAGTATATGTGTAACAAGAAGATACAGGGAACCACAATAGATACTGGGGTAGCAGTAGTGGTACTGGTTACCTAGTATCGCCAGGCTTTTATTTCTGTAAGGGTAAATAAGCAAGTTAACCCTATTGCTGCCACCTGTGCAGAGTTGCACTAATAATTGCAGCAGGGAAAATAATACTTAAATAATTCCCAGTTCACAGTAGGTGAAAGAAACATATGTAAAAAAATAAAACAGAATGTGCACAACTTTACTTCAGCATGAAATAAAGATTAAATCTTTACACTTGAACAGCATTGATGTTATGCATAAACATTGAAGTAAGGTTTAGACTTACTATATGAGAGGCGGATGAGCGGTGAATGTTAGCAGCGGGAGATCCGGAGAGAGAGCAAGCAGCTGGCGTGTGACGTCACCGCAATGGAAGCGACTGTAGGATTTCCTAATAGCTGCGATGTGTGTAGCTGTGGAGCGGCCCTGACAGTCAGAGCGGAGTTCAAAGGTAGGCGTGAAGATGCCGGTCTGTGATGAGGCAATGATGTGGGAAGGTAGAAGTGGTTAGGCAGCGTGGAGTGAACAGCGTTCACAGGCAAATGGCTGCAGCACCAGGTAGGAATGAAAGTTCAGTGTGAACAGCATTCACAGGGTAATCTGTAGTGGCAGGCAGCACTTTAGGATCAAAGTGAACAGCGTTCACTAAGGAAGGCTCAGGATAGAAATAAGACACAGACTTCAATACTAAGCAAAGAAGGAAGGGCCAATGTATGTTTATATAGGGTGGAGTAAAGAATGCATGAAAATCCTTAAAGGGACGGTCAGATGATAGATATAACAGAAGTCAGGAGTGTAAACCTGACAAGAGGTAATGGAATATGAGAGTATATCGTCAATCTGAAAAGGGAGGTAGGAGATGAATCTCTACGACCGATAACAGAGAGCCTATGAAATAGATCCCCATGAGGAAAACCATTGCATTCAATAGGTGATACTCCCTTCACATCCCTCTGATATTCACTGTACTCTGAGAGGAATCAGGCTTCAAAAAAGCTGAGAAGCGCATATCAACGTAGAAATCTTAGCACAAACTTACTTCACCACCTCCATAGGAGGCAAAGTTTGTAAAACTGAATTGTGGGTGTGGTGAGGTATGGGAAACTTTGCCCCTCCTGGTAGGATTGTATATCCCATACTAGCTCATGGACTCTTACCAATTACATGAAAGAAAGCGATTTTTTAGAGGGTATTGCAAAGAATATGAGTGAAAAACTAAATTTATGCTTACCTGATAAATTACTTTCTTTTACGATATGACAGGTCCACGGATTTCATCCTTACTTGTGGAGCAGAGCTGTATATATAGCCCCTCCCCTTCCCCTCCACCCTCAGTCATTCGGCCGAAGATTATAGGAAGAGAAAAGGAAAGGCTAAAAAGGTTCATAGGTGACTGAAGTTTTCAAAAAATAAAATAAATCTGTCTTAAAATAACAGGGAGGGCCGTGGACTCATCATATCGTAAAAGAAAGTAATTTATCAGGTAAGAATAAATTTAGTTTACTTTTACAAAGATATGACGAGTCCACGGATTTCATCCTTACTTGTGGGAAACCAATACCAAAGCAATAGGACACGGATGAAAGGGAGGGACAAGACAGGAACCTAAACGGAAGGCACCGCTGTTTAAAGAACCTTTCTCCCAAAGATAGCCTCAGAAGAAGCAAAAGTATTAAATTTGGAAAATTTGGAAAAAGTGTGAAGGGACGACCAAGTCGCAGCCTTACAAATCTGTTCCACAGATGCATCGTTTTTAAAAGCCCATGTGGAAGCCACAGCCCTAGTAGAATGAGCCATAATTCTTTCAGGAGGCTGCTGTCCAGCAGTCTCATATGCCAAGCGGATGATACTTCTCAGCCAAAAAGAAAGAGAGGTAGCCGTAGCTTTCTGACCCCTACGCTTTCCAGAATAAACACTGAATAATGAAGATGATTGACAGAAATCCTTAGTTGCCTGTAAGTAAAACTTTAAGGCACGGACCACGTCCAAGTTATGTAACAGACGCTCCTTCTTAGAAGAAGGATTAGGACACAAGGAAGGAACAACAATTTCCTGATTAATATTCTTATTCGATACAACCTTAGGAAGGAACCCAGGTTTGGTAAGTAAAACCAAATAATCAGAATGAAATATGAGATAAGGCGAATCACACTGTAATGCTAAAAGCTCAGAAACTCTTCAAGCAGAAGAAATAGCAACCAAAAACAGAACTTTCCAAGATAATAGTTTAATATCTATGGAATGCATAGGTTCAAACGGAACCCCTTGCAGAACTCAAAGAACTAAAATCAAACTCCAGGGAGGAGTAATAAGTCTAAATACAGGTTTAATTCTAGATAGAGCCTGACAAAAAACTGAACATCTGATACATTTGCCAAATGTTTGTGAAACAGAATTGACAAAGCTGAAATTTGTCCCTTTAAGGAACTTGCTGATAACCCTTTCTCCAATCCTTCTTGGAGAAAAGACAAAATCCTAGGAATCCTAACTTTACTCCATGAGTAACCCTTGGATTCACACCAATAAAGATATTTACGCCATATCTTATGATAGATTTTTCTAGTGACAGGCTTTCTAGCCTGTATCAAAGTATTGATAACTGAATCAGAGAATCCTCGCTTCGATAGAATCAAGCGTTCAATCTCCACGCAGTCAGTTGCAGAGAAATTAGATTTGGATGTTGGAAAGGACCTTGAATGAGAAGGTCCTGTCTCAAAGGAAATTTCCACGGTGGCAGAGAGGACATGTCCACTAGATCTGCATACCAAGTCCTGCATGGCCACGCAGGCGCTATCAGGATCACTGAAGCTCTCTCCTGTTTGATTTGAGCAATCACGCGTGGGAGGAGAGGAAACGGCAGAAACACATAAGCTAGGCTGAACAACCAAGGTACTGCCAAGGCATCTATCAGTTCGGCCTGAGGATCCCTTGACCGGGATCCGTATCTTGGAAGCTTGGCATTCTGACAAGA
Source organism: Bombina bombina (assembly GCF_027579735.1). NCBI lineage: Eukaryota > Metazoa > Chordata > Amphibia > Anura > Bombinatoridae > Bombina > Bombina bombina. Next base: position 1,409,851,099 of record NC_069500.1, read on the forward strand.
TGCCATAAAATCCAATTCCGGTCTGCCCCATCTGAGAATCAATGAGGCAAATACCTCCGGGTGAAGTTCCCACTCCCCCCAGATGAAAAGTCTGTCAACTTAGAAAATCTGCTTCCCAGTTCTCTACCCCTGGGATGTAGATCGCTGACAGATGACAAGAGTGGGCCTCTGCCCAACTGATTATCTTGGATACTTCTATCATCGCTAAGGAACTCCTTGTTCCCCCCTGATAATTGACATATGCCACAGTCGTTATGTTGTCCGACTGGAATCTGATTAATTTGGTTGAAGCCAACTGAGACCACGCCTGAAGCGCATTGAATATTGCTCTCAGTTCCAGAATATTGATTGGAAGTAGAGAATCCACCTGAGTCCAAACACCCTGAGCCTTCAGGGAGTTCCAAACTGCACCCCAGCCCAGAAGGCTGGCATCTGTTCTCACTATCACCCCCCCTGGAACAGATGATCTGGCGACAACCACCAAAGAAGAGAGTTTCTGGTCTCTTGATCCAGAATTATCTTTGGAGATAAATCCGCATAATCCCCATTCCACTGACCGAGCATGCACAGTTGCAGTAGTCTGAGATGAAAGCGAGAAAACGGAACGATGTCCATTGCCGCTACCATTAATCCGATTACCTCCATACACTGAGCCACTGATGGCCGAGGAATGGACAGAAGTGCTCGGCAAGCATTCAAAATCTTTGATTTTCTGACCTCCATCAGAAATACTTTCATGGCTACCGAGTCTATCAGAGTTCCCAAGAAAGGAACCCTTGTCTGTGGGACAAGTGAACTCTTCTCTATGTTCACCTTCCAGCCGTGAGTTCTCAGAAAAGACAACACTGTGTCCGTGTGAGATTTTGTTAGATGATATGTTGACGCCTGAATCAGAATATCGTCCAGATAAGGCGCCACCGCTATCCCTTGCAGTCTGAGATCTGCCAAAAGAGACCCTAGAACCTTTGTGAAGATTCTGGGTGCTGTGGCCAACCCAAAAGGAAGAGCCATGAACTGATAATGTTTGTCCAAGAAGGCAAACCTTAGAAACCAATGATGATCTTTGTGGATTGGAATATGAAGGTAAGCATCCTTCAAATCCACGGTAGTCATATATTGACCCTCCTGGATAATTGGCAAAATCGTTCGAATTGTCTCCATCTTGAATGATGGAACTCTAGAAATTTGTTTAGACACTTGAGGTCCAAAATGGGTCTGAACGTTCCCTCTTTTCTGGGGACCACAAATAGGTTAGAGTAAAACCCCTGTCCCTGTTCCAATTTTGGAACAGGACAGATTACTCCCATAGTAAAAAAAAGAATCGGCAGACATTCTTTAATTATGTTCGAAATTTGTTCAAATTGATTACTGTAATCTGTGACAAAAAAGGGAAAGTTTTCTATGTTTGGTTTGCTGTCAGTGTTACTAGCATGTAACATAGTGCTCCTATCCATTCCGGATACCATATGATAGGCTCTTGTAATTAACTGGTGTGGAAATCCCCTCTAAGAATCTGTCTCTAAATTTTCTCGCTAATCTTTAATATTCTTCTAGCGATGAGCAATTACGTCTAAGGCGAATAAATTCGCCGTTCAAAATACCAAATCTTGTGTGCTTAGGATGCATGCTCTTTGCATGCAAAGTACTGTTACCTGATATAGTTTTACAGTGTAATTTGGTAATGATGTTTTTACCTTCACCCTGAAGAGTCAAATCCAAGTATTCAATACCCTGTTCGTTGATTACACTAGTGAAACTTAAACACATATCATTCTTATTAATGTCATTCACAAATTCTAAGCTCTCTTGTGTTGTCCCCTGCCAAATGAAAAGAAGATCATCTATGTACCTCTTGTACATCACAACACTTCCCCTATGGTGGCAATTCTCTCCATATACCATAGGGGAAGTGTTGTGATGTACAAGAGGTACATAGATGATCTTCTTTTCATTTGGCAGGGGACAACACAAGAGAGCTTAGAATTTGTGAATGACATTAATAAGAATGATATGGGTTTAATTTTCACTAGTGTAATCAACGAACAGAGTATTGAATACTTGTATTTGACTCTTCAGGGTGAAGGTAAAAACATCATTACCAAATTACACCGTAAAACTATATCAGGTAACAGTACTTTGCATGCAAAGAGCATGCATCCTAAGCACACAAGATTTGGTATTTTGAAGGGCAAATTTATTCGCCTTAGACGTAATTGCTCTTCGCTAGAAGAATATCAAAGATTAGCAAGAGAATTTAGAGACAGATTCATAAAGAGGGGATTTCCACACTAGTTAATTACAAGAGCCTATCATATGGTATCCGGAATGGATAGGAGCACTATGTTACATGCTAGTAACACTGACAGCAAACCAAACATAGAAAACTTTCCCTTTTTTGCCACAGATTACAGTAATCAATTTGAACAAATTTCGAACATAATTAAAGAATGTCTGCCGATCTTAAAAGGAGATGAAGATCTCCATGATATTGTGCAGAAGGGATGTAGATGTGTCTCTAGAAAGAATAAAACCATAGGCAACATCCTAGCACCTAGTGAGGTGAGAACGTCCTGTAATAAGCCTAATAGCTGGCTAGAGTGTAAAGGACATTACAAATATTGTGCAAAAAGATGTAAAGCATGTCTATATACCCTGTCAGGTAAAACGTTTCAATCTGTAAATACCCAAAAAGTATGCACCAATTGTCGTAGTACCTATGTAGTATATCTAATAACATGTCTAGATTGTCAAAAACAGTATGTAGGCCTCACTACAAGGGAGGCTAGAGACAGGATCAAAGAACATATTAATTATATCAAATCTGAGGTCCCTGATTCCCAGGTGGCAAGGCATTACAAATTTTGCTATAATAGTAATATTGAAAATCTTAAATGGCAGGTTATTGAATGGGTTAGAACCCCTAAAAGAGGAGGTGATAGAGACAGAGTGCTTCCCACCCGAGAAGCATTCTGGATCTTTAAACTCAAAACAAGAGTACCAGATGGATTAAACATACAGACTGATCTAATTAATTGCTGGCATTAAATACATATATAGCCCTAAACAAATGATAAAAGTCGGTATGACATATTGTTTATCTTACGTAAGAACATATGTTTAGGAATGTAATATAGAACAGTTCTTAATGGTAGTCAGGGATAGAGATTGAGTATCCTTTACATCCCAACAGAGAGCCTTTGTGTTCTTTCGTTAACATTTCGTTTAATAACATAATTTTCCTTACAATAGATGCACCATTAATTCGAGCCCATAGTATATACATGACTACTCTTTCCACTTTTTATTAAAATCTATGTGTTGTTTACTTAATGAGTACACTTAAGAGGTTGATATTCTTTTAAGGTATAAATGTATGACACATTAATAGCATTTGATTTTAGGGTTATTCTTATGCATAAACGTTTACTATAGTGTATTACTCCTAAAGAACTATGTGCTGTTCATTTAATGATTACACTTTAGAAGTTGTTATAACTGTAAGGTATAATTTTGACATACCAGTGGCATGTGTTACTGAAGTTACATATGTGTGCTTATGCTTATTATAGTATATGACTTTTCAGTTCTTGAATTTATGCAAGCTTATCTTTTTAGCAATATTGACATACAAATGTTATACATAACTTAATCGCATATAAGTTGTAATTACAACAGACTTTGGAGATTGCAGTAATTAATATAGGATATTTCCTTTTGCCCTAGAAGAGTAAGGGTTAACTCCTTTTGGTGCTGCTTATTACGTCACAGTAATTTCCTAATTTAAGAGGGCTGTGAGCTAGAGACAGCACGGTCTATGAGTAAGGCAAGAGCTGAAACATGTTAGACCGCTGCTGTCCTAGTTCTCTTTTATTTTACTTGATGGATTGTTACCATCACATTTTATCAATTTTTGTATTTTTGTAAATGGCAAATAAAAGTTAAGTTTTAATTATTTGAGCCTGTATTCCCGACTCACTTTTTTTCTTTTTGGCTATTCCTAAATAAATTATTACACTGGAAATATAGAGATAGTAATCTAGATTTAGATACAGGGGCGTATTTACCCCTAGGCCAACTAGGCCGGTGTCTAGGACGGCAGCTTTGGGGGGGGCGGCACATTGGCACTTGAAACTGATTTTTTTTTTTTATTCGTTAAATAAATTTAAAAAAAAAAAAAATCCGGTTCGGCGGTCACGTGACCCGGCTTTTTGCCGAGGTCATGTGACGTTTTCTTACTTCCGCCGCCCGTCTCTCTAACAGACAGACTTGTCGCACATGGATGGAGGGAGACATGCACGTGCGCACGTGATCTCCCTCCCAGGGCAGTGAGGAGTGGCTGTGAGGCTCGCACGCAAGCACTGGCACATGATCATTTCCCCCCAATGTCGCAGTTGAGTTAGTGAGTGCCGTCACCGTGGGATCGCAGATCGGACCGTCACCAGAGCAGCTCAGCAGACTGAGAAGAACTGGTGAGGAGGGAGCGGAGAGTACTGGTGAGGAGGGGGCCAGCAGGGCAGGGGGTGAGCAGGCGGGAGGACTACTTAGGGGGTGAGCGGTGACTGTGAGCCTGTGAGGTGATCCAGCGGGCAGGGGGCACGAGCGGCAATGGCAATGATGATGATGATGAGGGAGTAATGAGATCTAACTAAGAATTATTAAGTAGAGGAGGCTGGAGCTCAGTAGAGATTGAATTTTGGTCTGGCAGGCAGGCTAGAGTAGAGTTCTTTTAATTTGTCACACTGTCTATCTATCTATAAGTTTATTTATGCATAAAAATATCCCCCGGTGTCATGAATATGTATATATTTTTTTCTGCCTGGGCTGGCATTTGTTCTTCTAACTTCTTCTACGGTACCTATGTACCCTGCCTGAGTAATCACTGCCGCTCTAATGAGCCTGTAAAAGGAAATGGTCAGTCTCAGTCAGACTCCTTCATTAGCTGCCTGTTCTGTTATTGCTTCTGATCTGCTGCTGTCACAGTCTTACTGTTAACCCCTTTGGAGCCACAGCCCACTCTGTAGGCCCTTTTCAATTTAATTAAAGACACTCACATAAATAGTATTAATATGCTGGGGCTGCTGTACAATGGAAAACAATTTATTTTGAATTTGAAGCCAATCTGCTAATTCTTTGTTATCTATGACAGCTCCAGTTTGAGTAA
>NC_069500.1:1409858759-1410016259 GCF_027579735.1 Bombina bombina
GGCAAATATAAGTAAATACAAATATTTAAAACTTTATATTAATATATAAAGCGCCAAACATAGCTGAGAGTGTCTTAAACAAATACATACTTACCGAAAGACACCCATCCACATATAGTAGACAGCCAATCCAGTACTGAAAACTATCAGCAGAGGTAATGGTATAAGAGTATATCGTCAATCTAAAAAGGGAGGAAGGAGATGAATCCCTACGACCGATAACAGAAACCCTTGAAAAGATTTCCCATTAGTGAAACCATAAAAATCAACAGGCAAAACTCTCTTCACATCCCTCTGACAAACACTGTACTCTGAGAGGAATTGGGCTTCAGAATGCTTAGAAGCGCTTATCATAGAAGAATTTATAAAAATCAAGCACAAACTTACTTCACCACCTCCATAGGAAGCAAAGTTTGTAAAGCTGAAGTATGTGTGTGGTGAGGGGTGTATTTATCAGTATTTTGAGGTTTGGGAAACTTTGCCCCCTCCTGGTAGGAATGTATATCCCATACGTCACTAGCTCATGGACTCTTGCCATTTACATGAAAGATATACCTATTTTTAGTCTTGCTGCATCTCTATACTATAGATTTTATTTATGAAACGTGTCCCCTATATTGTTGTACTTGGTGTAGAGGATTAGTTTGCTCACATATATTAGAATTTGTTTTTTATATATCAGTATATCAGGGCACTATCAGAAAGCTTATGTTCAAGTGGATGCTTAGATATGGGCCAGAATCAAGCTCTATCTTTTCTTCTATGGTTTTTATTTTACAAACTCCTTAGAGTTATGCCAGAATCTCATAGATCTTATTAATAAGTTATATTTTGCCTTGTGTATGCAACAGAAATGTTGATCGCTTCTACATCTATACTATGTATGGTTCCTCTGCATCATACCGATCCTAGGTTTTTTCCCCATAATTCTCTGTGTGTGAATAGTTAACATGATGAAGTTACTTTATTAGGAGTTGAACCTTCTCCTGTTGGAATCATCTCATGGCTTTGGCCCTATGCTGGTTATAGAAGGTCTTAATATTTTTTCATGTGACATCTTTTTCACGTGTTGCTTTATACTGTGTGACTTTTGCTTGAGGCCACAGTGCTAATTTTACTTGCACATTACATATAGGGAAAGTTACGTATATTGAAAAAAATGAGGTTAATCTATGTTAACATGTACACTATTTATATGTTGTATGCCGTGTTTCATAAGTGTAATGTGTATTAGAATGTATTTTACCTCATAAAAAAATATATTAATAAAAAAAAAAAAAAAAGCTACTTTAAGCCCTTATATCTCAGCAACCTTGGATCACCAAATAGGTCAAACAATCTATCTGCATGAAGATTTCATAAAGATTAGTGGGTGCAATGGCTTTTCCTTCAGCAAATGTTAACATTTTATAACGCCAAAATAATAAAAAATGTTTACCATTTCCTTTCACTCAGGGCACCGACAAAGTGCTACATTTCAACAACATTTTTTTGTGCAATCTTAACTCATAAGCACCTGGAAACTGGGTTTAGCATTAAATAGTCCTAAAACATTTCCATTGTAAATAAATATAAATAATTGCATATATAACATAAAAGATATATACACACACATATCTAAATGGTGAGTTTTGTCATCTGTTATGTCTTTAGGGTTGGACCTTTGTAAACAGACAGCATATTGTCTTTCTTATGAGTTCTCCTGTGTCTGAAGATTGCCATTTCTGTTCCTAATTACCTCCTAGATAATATGATGCCTTCAGAAAAGGTTCATATTATATTAGGCTACGCAGGAGACTAAGAATACTTTACAATGAATCCTTCTTTGTAAATGCAGATAAATCAAAGAAAGAGCTTAGAGGCTTTCATATGTTTCCCATTTATTTATTGCCCTATATCTAGTTAATTTAATAGGACTCTGCCAATCATAAATAAAACACCTGATGGAAGACAATTAACTGGATGGCCAAGGTGGTTGAATCTGATAAATTAAAAAAATAACCCAGTAAGTGGAGCAGCATCTATAAACACAATGGGTCAGATTCTGAGTGGAGCAATAGCGATATTTGTGCTCCACTCAGTAATACAAGCGCACGCAAATGTGTGCTGGTATTACAAGTAAAGCGCAATGCAAAAGCAAGGAAGCTTTGCGCTCACGAGAGCACACTTACATAGACTCCAATGGGAGACTTGTTCTCATGCCATCAGACATGGCTGAGAACCTAGCACAGCGAAGGGGTTAAATCAAGCAGCGTTGGGCAACAAATATTAAATATATATATGAATATATTAACCAGGGCTCAAAAATTCCACTCGCCATTGGCGAGTGTAATTTAAGCAGGGGCGAGTGTACATTCACCGCACAATCTTTAGTGACACTTTGCACACAACGCTATACTAAAGGCTAAAAAATAAACTTTATTAAAAATATTAAGAAGAGACTACTTTGGGTGGGGCGGAGCTGATCGCTGGGACGGCAGGACGTGTGTTCCTGGAGCTCCTGAATATGTTTTGCTATTGGGGACCTGCTGGATAACTTTCAGACAGTGATGTGTGATCAGATCCATAGAGCCGTGATGGTTTTGCGCCATATTTCTTATGAGCACTTAGTCACAGCCTTGCAGCGTGATCAACTGATAGCAACTAGAGAATTAGGCACTGATGAAGAAATCTACTGTACTTCACAGACGAGTGCAGCCCAGGAGCTTGAGATCTACCTAGAGGCTGATGCCTATTGAAGGGGTCAAGTGAGCGGCGATCCCCGGTGGCTACCCAGGAAGATACGACAGGCCTTCTTGTAACGGGGGACCTGTTGATTCGCAGCAAACAAATGGAAGTGATCCTAAGTCCCAAGTGAAATTCCCTACCCAAGACTCTAACCTGCTAAACCTTATTAACATCCTGCTGTGTGCACTTACTTAGGAACCCGGTCTGGGGGCAACTACACAAAAGAACCGGTAGGTGACTCTGTGAACTAGTCGGTGCAGTGACTTATATTAGCCCACATAGCCATGCTTCCCGGATTAGATAACCTCTATGACCCCTTATTTAAATGTTATGCTATAAATATATCAGGATGATCTATACTTATATACATCTATACACTGGTGGGGATTAATAACTATCCCTTAGTCTATATATCTCATACCTCAAATGTAATATCCATGTGTTGCAAACATTACATATGATGTAACATCTCCAAAGCACTAGTGCAAATATTGCGTAAATGTAACCTCATCTTGGGTTTAGAGGTCCCTATAGCAGAGACGTTAAGAAATATAGTGAGTTGACAATAACTTCTTTTAAGCTATCATATCCTATCCATATCTCATTTTACACGTACCCAAATTATGTATGATACTTTGACCATAGTGAAGTGCCGCCAGCGGCCAAGGTGGCACAGAGAGTTTAGACAGTTACCATACATTACTTATACTTAAAGCGATAATATAATTAGGATTGGTAGTTCCTATATATATCTTAGACTCACTAATAGCTAGGACCAGAGACAATACCAGAATAGTTAAACCTTTACTCGGCTGATGGACCCTCTTTCTTAATCTATAGAAATATCTAGGTTTAGGAGCTATGTACTTATATACTTCACTTTGATGCGATACAAGTGAGATGAATGTTGATATTACTGCTATTGAGATTTATTTTATTGTTTGACATTATCTAGGATATTTACAAGACGCATGGTACTCTTTAATAACCCTAATTATTCTCAATTCTATTCTAATATGGCACTCATATTTTACTTATGCTTCGAGACAAATGGTTCTCTGAACTTGTCCGATTTGCCCCACTTAAAGATAGAACTTTCCCATAGGATAGCCATCATCAATACCCATGTTCCCCTTAAATGTTGTCTTATAGTTTCCATGCTCCTATAGTTCCTCTACTTGTCGAAATGTTGTTTAGCAGCTACAATCACCTAAAGATCCATACATATACTGTATATGTAAAAATCCATATGCCAAGGACCCATGAGTGGTCCTATATGTTAGATATTTTTTATGTGCCCCTGATTATTACTGTATGTACCATAATTTAATTTGTCATGGTAAACAAGATTAAAATTACTGCATAAGAAGGTGCAATGCCTAAAAATATGGAAAGATGGGGTGGGGTAGTGGGCATGGCCTGGTCAGTTGGTGGTGGGATCAGAAGTGGCGAGTAACATTTTGGCCTGACTAGTAGCTTATAATAATATAATAATAGTAATATTAATAATTTGCGATTTATATAGCACTTTTCTCCCTGTGAGTCTCAAAGCACTTTACAAATATACCAACATAAAGACATAAAAATTAGGAGTTTCTGAAGGTCAGATAAGCGGACTGAATGCCTGATGGAAGAGGTGGGTCTTTAGCTTTTCTTTTAAAAGCTTGTAAGGACGGTGCCTCTCTGATTGCACATGGTAAAGAAAGTAGGGGCAGCATGGCCGAATGCTCTGGAGCCTGAGTTTGTCCTAATTCTTAGCACTGAGAGGAGGGATGTGTTGGCTAACCTAAGTGAGCGGGATGGGATGTAGGGTGTCAGGAGCTCTTTTAGGTACTGTGGGCCTTGGTTGTTTAAGGCTTTGAAGGTCAGCAGGTCAATTTCAAAATATGTTCGCCATTTAATTGGAAGCCAATACAGGGAGTAGAGAACAGGTGTCATGTGGCAGGAGCGAGTTTGATTGGTCAGTAGTCTGGCTGCTGCATTTTATACCACCTGAAGGCGATGGAGTTCTTTTTTTGGGAGGCCCAAGTAAAGTGCATTGCAGTAATCTAGCCTAGAGGTTACAAATGCATGGATTAATGTTGGCATATCATCCGATGGAAATAAGTGTTGTATCCTGGCTATGTTTTTCAGATGAAAGTAGGCAAATTATATTACAGAGGAAATTGGTGTTTAAAAGATAGTCCAGCGTCAATCAGCACTCCGTGGTTTCATACCTTTGCTAAACTAACGAGAGCCTCCAAGCACCAGGCCAGTTGGGTGATCATGGGATATTTTTGATGCCTGGGGTCCCCTCACCAAGAGTAACTCTGTTTTGTCCGGGTTCACTTTGAGACAGCTAGCATTCATCCACTCTATGAGGTCTGTTAAGCAACTGTTTATGCAGCATGCTTGGTCTGTAGTATCTGGAGCAAAGGAAAAGTAGAGTTGTGTGTCATCAGCGTAACAATAAAACCTTAGGCCATGTCGATTAATGATGTCCCTCAGTGATAGTAATTAAATTGCGAATAGCATGGGAGACAGGATGGATCCTTGTGGAACTCCACAGGCCAGTTCTGTCGGTACTGATGAGCTTGATTCTGATATTACTCTCTAATCTACCAGCGAGGAAAGATTTAAACCAGTTAAGGACTGTGCCTCCTAGACCAAAGATGTGCTGCAAGCGCTCTATTAGAATCCTATGGTCAATAGTGTCAAATGCAGTTGAGAGATCCAGGAGGATTAGGATGGAGTAATCACCTTTGTCTCTTGCCATGAGGAGATCATTTAGCACTTAGACTAGCGCTGTTTCAGTGCTGTGGTGGCATTTGAAGCCTGACTGGAAAGGATCGAATATTTCCAGGTGTGATAGATGGGCTTCCAGTTGAGTTGCCACTACTTTTTCAATTATTTTCCCCAGAAATGGGAGGTTGGATACTAGCTTGTAATTAGTCATGCAATCTGGGTCTAATAAAGGTTTCTTTAGGAGTGGTTTTACCACAGCTTCTTTTAGAGGATCTGGGAAATCTTCTGTTTTTAGTGAACACTGCACTATTTTTGTGAGAGCTGGGGCGAGTGTTTCAATGCATCCAGATATGAGCTGAGTTGGAGCAGGGTCTAAGTCACACGTAGTAGGGTGCAACTTTTGTATGGTGTTTTTAACTTTTTTATATCCACATTTGTAAAAGTGGACCATAAACTGGGGCAATTTGGCATTTCATTGTAATGGTTCTGGTGTGTAACTATTTGGCCTTTCTGTGGGTGAGAGTGGTGACGATTTGTGTGAAGCCAAGTGTACTCATCAAGCTGAGGAAATCCTGCCCAAGCAGGGATAGGGTGTTTTCAATCCAAGTGTTGAAGTCTCCTAATATAAGTCATCTGTGGTGTTCAAGGATTAAGCCAGCCAAAAGGTCTGGGAGTTCCTGAAGAATTCTCTTCCCATCTCCTGGGGGTCTGTATATTCGCAGTATTCGGAATCCTCTCTCTATTGAGAGGCTCGCAGCTACGCATTCAAAAGATTGGATTTTGTGGACTGATATTGGTCAGGGATTTAAGGATTATTTTTGTCTGGAATAGCTGCCTCTAGAATAGGGCCTGCATTTTCATCTAACCATGATTCTGTGATGCATGCTTCAATAAGGTCAGCAATAATAGCTGTTTTGTTCTTTATTGATCTGGCATTGAATAGGATTGCTCTGATAGGACAGTCTTGGGATTCTGAGTTTTTGCTCTGTACTTTGGAGATTGTGTGATACCCATTAGAAGACACGCTAAGAGATTTTCTTGATTTGATAGTGCGGTTTTTGTGGCTTTTAGGTTGGATCACTTCAATTGGGCTTGCGGTGGACAGGGTGGTGGGGCAGCTGTGATAGTGTAAGGGTATACAGTGGGGAAATAAATAATAATAATATTTAGTCAGCCACCAATTGTGCAAGTTCTCCCACTTAAGAAGATGAGAGAGGCCTGTAATTTTCATCATAGGTATACCTCAACTATGAGAGACAAAATGTGGAAACAAATCCAGACAATCACATTGTCTGATTTGGAAAGAATTTATTTGAAAATTATGGTGGAAAATAAGTATTTGGTCAATATCAAAAGTTAATCTCAATACTTTGTTATATATCCTTTGTTGGCAAATGACAGAGGTCAAACGTTTTCTATAAGTCTTCAAAAGGTTGTCACACACTGTTGCTGGTATGTTGGCCCATTCCTGCATGCAGATCTCCTCTAGAGCAGTGATGTTTTGGGGCTGTCACTAGGCAACACAGACTTTCAACTCCCTCCAAAGGTTTTCTATGGGGTTGAGATCTGGAGACTGGCTAGGCCACTCCAGGACCTTGAAATGCTTCTTACGAAGCCACTCCTTCATTGCCCGGGCGGTGTGTTTGGGATCATTGTCATGCTGAAAGAACCAGCCACGTTCCATCTTCAATGCCCTTGCTGATGGAAGGAGGTTTGCACTCAAAATCTCAAAATACATGGCCCCATTCATTCTTTCATGTACACAGATCAGTCGTCCTGTTCCCTTTGCAGAGAAACAGCCCCAAAGCATGATGTTGCCACCCCCATGCATCACAGTAGGTATGGTGTTCTCTCTCCTCCAAACACGACAAGTTGTGTTTCTACCAAACAGTTCTACTTTGGTTTTATTTGACCATATGACATTCTCCCAATCCACTTCTGGATCATCCAAATGCTCTCTAGCATACTTCAGACGGGCCCGGACATGTACTGGCTTAAGCAGGAGGACACGTCTGGCACTGCAGGATCTGGGTCCCTGGTGGCGTAGTGTGTTACTGATGGTCGCCTTTGTTACATTGGTCCCAGCTCTTTGCAGGTCATTCACTAGGTCCCCCCGTGTGGTTCTGGGATGTTTGCTCACCGTTCTTGTGATCATTTTGACCCCACGGGGTGAGATCTTACGTGGAGTCCCAGATTGAGGGAGATTATCAGTGGTCTTGTATGTCTTCCATTTTCTAATTATTTCTCCCACAGTTGATTTCTTCACACCAAGCTGCTTGCCTATTGCAGATTCAATCTTCCCAGCCTTGTGCAGGTCAACAATTTTGTTTCTGGTGTCCTTCGACAGCTCTTTGGTCTTCACCATAGTGGAGTTTGGAGTGTGACTGTTTGAGGTTGTGGACAGGTGTCGTTTATACTGATAACAAGTTCAAACAGGTGCCATTCATACAGGTAATGAGTGGAGGACAGAGGAGCCTCTTAAAGAAGAAGATACAGGTCTGTGACAACCAGAAATATTGCTTGTAGGTGACCAAATACTTATTTTCCACCATAATTTGCAAATAAATTCTTTCCAAATCAGATAATGTGATTGTCTGGATTTGTTTCCACATTTTGTCTCTCATAGTTGAGGTATACCTATGATGAAAATTACAGGCCTCTCTCATCTTCTTAAGTGGGAGAACTTGCACAATTGGTGGCTGACTAAATACTTTTTTCCCCCACTGTAGAACTTTACATTTTGATTTTCCTCCACGACAGCCCCCGTTGGTCCCTTTGAAAATGCCAACACATAAATATATTCAGTGCCGTTATTGTTATTTTAACAGGGATATATTTTTAACAGGGATATGCACACGTAATTTTGGGGGCAATTGGGGGGCCTTTTTAAAATTCACCTCTGGTAAAGTTTTGGAGCACTAATTGCTACCGCAAGCTTGGGGTAGCAATAACCAGCCTTGTAATAATGACTGGTTATTTATTGTGCACCGGTAAACGGACGAATTTGCCTGTTTATGGGCGCATGATAAATTAGCACTCCACTTGTAATCTAGCCCAATATGGGTAAATCTAAATAGGACGGTATTGTACAGGGTATGAGGTCTCACTAGCTGTTGTACTTACCCAGATGTGGTGATAAATGCAATTACTTAATACTTTAATTGGTAATTTATTGTTAATGCCATCTGTATCACTACGGTGTCTCTGGTGTTTATGGTTACATTAAAAGAACATCTTAAGTGTATGTCAATTCTGTATTATTGATTTTAGTATAGAAAAGCCCCCATTAATGAATATGTAGAATATGTAGAAGGATAAGGTTCCTAGGTAGAGACTGTCCATCAATGTTCAAGGCCAGCATAAAGGAATCCGCTACCAGAATGTAAGATTTCTAAAGCAAATGCCCCTCTGCCTGATCGTGCACAAACAATTATACAAGAGCAGGGTTTGTCAATCATCTCAGACTAAAGAACTTGCAGGTTATGCACATCAAGGACCCCCAAACTGCTTCTACTAAATGGTGCTGTGTTTCAAATATTGGAGTTCACAGGCAGGACACGTCACATATTGCAGCCAATCAGCAGCTGCTTTCTGCAATGCATCGGACAACCTATGTGTTTAATTCCATTGTGAAGGTAAAACGCATAATAATCTTGATCCGGTAATGCAATGAGCACATATAGTCGTTTTCACATAAGAATGCCCCTTTAGCTATGCAAGTTCAATAGTGTTATTAAATATGTGTAGGTAAAGGTAATATTAATCCTGCTGTGTTTTTGTACAAAGCAGATATGTCAAGACCTCTAGTGCAATAGCACTTTTTTAAGCTCAGTTGGTCATGATTTTGTGCACTTTTCAATATTTATTGTCACTAAAGTCATATAAAACTGATAGCAATCAGAAACAGTAACATGTTACACTTAAAGGTGCTTGGTTTACATAAACAATTAAAGACCACACTGCAAAAGATTACAATAAAAAAGGCTTAGTATTTCTACTTATCAATAAATCACTTTAATAATAATAATTAAAATATGTCTACTTATCAATAAAGTAGAATGATATAAAAAAAAATTGTATTTAACAAGGTTGTCCAACATTTTCACGTTATGCTATTAAAAGAATATCGACGTCTAGGTCTGAGGAATTGTTTGCAAGATCGTAATGGTTCTCAAAATTAACAGCCAAGTAAAAAAAAAACTTTCATGATTCAGAGAGGGCATGTAATTTTAAACAACTTTCCAGTTTACTTTGATCACCAATTTTGATTTTTTTTCTCTTGGTATTCTTAGTTGAAAGCTAAACCTAGGAGGTTTATATGCTAATTTCTTAGACCTTGAAGGCCGCCTCTAATCTGAATTCATTTTGACAGTTTTTCACCACTAGAGGGCGTTAATTCATGTGTTTCATACAGATAACTGATGTCATGCACATGAGCATGAGCGCTGATTGGCTAAAATGCAAGTCTGTCAAAAGAACTGAAATAAGGGGGAAGTCTGCAGAGGCTTAGATACAAGGTAATTACAGAGATAAAATGTGTATTATTATAACTGTGTTGGTTGTGCAAAACTGGGGAATGGTTAATTAAGGGATTATCTATCTTTTAAAACAACAAACATTCTGGTGTCGACTGTCCCTTTAAGCAAACAAATTGAACTATATTTTAAGTAAATATGCAGAGAACACTAACACAACTGTTCTACAAAAAGATTTATGATGGGAAGTCCAGGAAGAAGTTGTAGAACTACTGGAATAAGCACACAACTTAAAGGGACATTCCCGCAAAAATTGGAATCCACACGGGTGCATTTCAGTTTTGAATAGAAGCATTTTTGCAATATACATGTATTAGCAAAAATGCTTCTAATAAAATATATTGCTGTTTCAAATATGTATTTAAGTATGCTCCGTAACCACTCTTCTTTTTTAAAGGAATATTCCAGTCAAAATGTGAATGCACATAGATTAATTACATATTTGAATGGAAACATATTTGCAATATACATGTACTGGCAAAAATGCTTCTAGTAAAAGTTATTACTGTTTTAGTTTTTAATTTTTCTCTGCACGTGCATGTGAAGCATAGCTAGATATTCTCAGTTCACCAAACTTTTACTGCAATTGCTCAGAGTGCCAGTGACACCCCCTGCTAGTGGCTGATTGGACGCGAATGTGCAGGGGGCGGCATTGCAAAAGCATTTCACTAGAAATGCTTGTGCAATGTTAAATGCCGACAGCGTATGCATTTCCGTCCGACATTTGTTAAATGGCCCCTATGTCTCAAATCTAGGCATTCAACCTCCACGCTGTTAAATTTAGAGATTTGAGATCCTGATGGAAAAGAGGACCTTGTGACAACAAGATGAAGAAGCCATGTGGGAAATGAGGATATCTGCACTAGATCCGTATAACATGTACTGAGTGGCCAGACTGGAGCAATTAATATAACTAACGCTGACTCCTGTTTGATCAGAACAATGACTCTTGGAAGAACAACAAATGGAGGAAAAAGGTATGCTGGATAAAACTCCCATAGATATACCAAGGCATCTATCATGTGAGCTTTTGGGTCTCTTGACCTTGCACAAAACTTTGGAAGTTTGTGATTTAAGTGAGAGGCCATCAGATCTATGTCCGGTACACCCCAGGTGGACAATAGTCGGTTGAATATGTCCAGATGGAGAGACCATTATCCTCGATGGACCAATTGAGGGCTGAGGTAATCTGCCTCCCAGTTGTTCACACCTGGTATGGGAGCACTGATTACTCTCTGCCCAGGAAAGAATCTGAGATACTCCCTGCATGGCCAGTGGACTGCAGGTACCACCCTGATGTTTTATGTAGACCACCGCTGTAATATTGTCATACTGGAAATGGCTAAACCTTTTCGTCCTTCAGTAAGGGCAGGGACTGAAGAACTTGAAAAATGGCTCTAAGTTCCAGAATGTTGATTGGTTGGACTGAATCTTTTATGACTCCTAGAAATGTTACCCTTGTAGCAGGATATAATGAGCTTTTGGGAACATTGATTTTCCAACCGTGGTCTTGAAGAAACAACATAAGCTTGTGAGTATGAGTGGTAGCTAGTGACAGGGAAGATGCTTGCACTAGTATGCTGTCCAAATATATTGTGCAATTGAAAAACCCTGAGCTCTGATCACTTCTAACAGTGAAGATGTAAAGATGTGTGGAGCTGTTGCCAGACCAAATGGAAGAGTGACAAACTGGTAGTGTTTATCCATATATGCAAACCTCAGGAACTGATTTTGATCCCTGTGGCTAGGTATGTGCAGGTATCCAACCTTGAGGTCTATAATAGTCATAAACTGACCCTGTTGAATAAAGGGTAAAATTGTACAAATTATTTCCATCTTAAAAGTTGGAAATCTAACAAAACATTTTAGGGTTTTCAGATCTAAGACAGGTCTATAAGTTCCTTCTTTCTTTGGGACAATGAACAAATTGGAGTAAAACCCTTGACCCTGTTGAGACTCAGGTACTGGGATAATTACCCCATATCCTCTAATTGCTGAACACATTGTATTAAGGCAGCTGCCTTTGACTGACATTTCAGGACATGAGACAGAAGGATTAGTCCCCAAGGAGGCCTGGACCGAAAGCCTATGCTGTAGCACTGGGAAATTATGTTTTGAACCCAGGGGTCCTGGACTGACCTGAAACAAGCCTTCTGAAAAAGACTCAGTCTGTCCCCTACCAGAACAGATTCTGGCCTGGGGCCGTACCTTCATGCAGATTTAGTGATGGTGTTGGACTTCTTGGACTGCTTGTTCTTTGCCCATGAAGAACTAGTCTTCCAGGCCGGCTTGGAGGGCTCTGATTTCTGAGTATAGGAGGACTTCTGATCGCCTGAGGAGCGAAAAGAACAAAACTGATTACCTCATCTGTTCTTCCTTTTAGATTTTTTATCCAAAGGAAGGAAAGCTTCTTTATCACCAATAACTGTCTTAATAATAGAGTCCAAGTCTGAAACGAATAGGAAAATAGTCAATCTACAGTATTCTTTGATATGTCTGCTGACCAAGATTTTAACCACAAGGCTCTTCTTGCCAGTACCGCCATAGACATCAATCTTGATGATGTTCATCACAGTGTCACATATTAAAGCTTGAGCCATTTTAATGGCCCTAATACAGATTTTTGTAAATCCTCAGTAGAGGAGTTTTCAGCTACCATTTTGCTAAGGAACCACACCAGAGTGTTCCTGCAGCAGCCAAACAGGTGAGAAAAACTGCTGGTCTAAGTAAAAGACAAGTTTGAAGAAAGAGCTTTCTTCCAGTTTGCAGTCCATGGGATCTCTGAATGAAGTGCTATCCCTCCATAGGGATAGTTGTACATCTGGCAAGGGTGGAAATAGCTCCATTAACCTAAGGAATTGTTTCGCTAACATCCACATTCTGTCCTGGAATGGGATACATTTTCTTAAATATGGTAGAAGGTGCAAAAGCTTTTTTCATTCTTTGGCTATATAGTCAGAGACTAAATCAGGAACCCGAAATACCTGTGGGATTTTTGGTGGAGGTTTAAAAACAATATTTAACTGATTTACAGGTTTGTTTTCAGCAGATTTTTCCTCAGAAATTTCTAGAGTTTTTAAAACCTCATGCAATAAATTACAGATATGCTCCACTCTAAATCTAAAGGCGTTGTCATATTCATAATTAGGAACAGGGTCCTGTTCATTAGAAGACACTTCCCCATACAAACTAGATATATGTCTGCAGAGCTCTGTAAGAGAGACGGAATTTGGGGTTTAGGGGAAGAATTTTGGACAATTACCTCATGAGACTGAGTTAAATCCCCAGATTTATGCTTACTTGGTTTGAGGATAGCCGCTAAACAATCTGTCACTAGTTTGTACATGCTATTTTTAAAATCAGTAGAAAAAGCAGTAGTTTCCCTGAGTGACAAGTACAGGACAAATTTCCCTCTGGGAAGTGGACGGTTGTGGCTAATTTGCATGCAAAAACATAGTTTATGTAAGAACTTACCTGATAAATTAATTTCTTTCATATTGGCAAGAGTCCATGAGCTAGTGACGTATGGGATATACAATCCTACCAGGAGGGGCAATGTTTCCCAAACCTCAAAATGCCTATATATATATATATATATATATATATATATATATATATATATACACCCCTCACCACACCCACAATTCAGTTTAACAAATAGCCAAGTCGTGGGGTGATAAAATAAGAAGTAAAAAAGCATACAAAAAGAGGAACTTGAAATAAAATTGTGCTTTTATACAAAAATCATAACCACCAAAAAAAGGGTAGGCCTCATGGACTCTTGCCAATATGAAAGAAATTAATTTATCAGGTAATTCTTACATAAATTATGTTTTCTTTCATGTAATTGGCAAGAGTACATGAGCTAGTGACATATGGGATATCAATACCTAAGATGTGGATCTTCCACTCAAGAGTCACTAGAGAGGGAGGGAATAAAAATAAAAACAGCTAGATAGGGAATAATGTCAACCTGTTCTGATGCATCAAGTCTCCCCAGAAACAAAAGACTGAACATACCTCAATGCTGCTTGTAGCATGACACCGTTCTCCACACTGAAGATTTTTCTTTACACTACCTTCAGCTGCTCTGTGGGAACCAGCATGGATCTTAGATAACGTTTGCTAAGATCATCAACATCAGGGCAGAAAAATACAATGTCTCCACTCCTCTTGGGAAGTTCTAGACTGACGATTTCTCCCTGAGAAAATAGTACTCACTGGCACCATTTAAAAATAAAAAACTTCTTGATTAAAGAATCGAAACTAACACCTCACTTTACCTCTTCCTATCACTAACACAGGCAAAGAGAATGACTGGAGTGGGAGGGAAGGTTGGAGCTATATATACAGCTCTGCTGTGGTGCTCTTTGTCACTTCCTGCTGACCAGGAGCCGTAATCCCATAAGTAAGAATGAAATCCGTGGACTAGTCATATCTTGTAAAAGAAGAGAGAGTTATACTGCATACTGAAGTTATGACTTAACAAGGAATGGAATATTAGTGTCTTTGTGGATTAATGTGTGTTTTATAAGTGTTTATTAAGTAAATTTGTGTTTTGGTTAAGTATTCATTATGAGTGACATCAATGATAGGCTTGATATCCATAATATGTTGTTGCTTCGCTATTAATGTATACATCAATTCATTTCATATCTGTGGAATCTTTTTAATCTTAACAAAGTTTACCATATGATCCTAATCGTAACAAAATATTATAGCAACTGTATCCCTTGCTTGTTAAATTATGTTATTATTATTATTCTTTATTTATAAAGCGTCAACAGATTCTGCAGCGCTGCCCATGGGTACAAGGATAAAATGACAACGGAGAAACAATACAATAAAAGACAAAATGTTACAGACAAATACAGGAGGAATTGAGGGCCCTATTCCTGTGGGAACAATCTAGATGGGGAGGAGGGTGGGAAACAGGATGTGGGGGACTGCAAATGTGAAAATGATATTAGTGAGGAGATAAATGAGGGCAACTGTTAGGTAAGTGAAGTTAATTTGTTAATGAGTTGGGTGATAAGCTTCCCTGAACAAAGAGGTCTTTAGGAAAGGTTTAAAGGAGGAGAGGTTAGGGGAAAGTCTGACAGCTTGAAGAAGTGCATTCCAGAGGGTTGGTGCCGCACAAGAGAAGTCCTGTAGTCTAGCATGAGAGGAGGTGATGGTAGAGGACGCAAGAAGCAGGTCATTGTTGGATCTTAGGGGGCGGGCTGGAGTATATTTGTTGATGAGTGACGACAGGTAGGGTGAGGCAGCATTGGTGAGGGCTTTGTAGGTCAGGGTGAGAATTTTGAATTTAATTCTGCTGTGAATGAGGAGCCAGTGAAGGGACTCACAGAGAGGTGTAGCAGAAACAGAGGGTCAAGAGAGGTTAATTAGCCTTGCAGATGCATTTAGGATGGATTGAAGGGGAGAGAGGCAGGAGAGAGGGAGGCCAGATAGTAAGTTATTACAGTATTCAAGTCAGGAAATTACCTGGGAGTGAATTAGCTGTTTAGTAGTTTCAGCACTCAGAAACTCAGGTGGTTGCAGCAGGAAGAAGCGAGCAATTGCATGTGGGGAATGAAGGACAGATTTGAGTCAAGTGTGACTCCGAGGCAGTGGACTTGTGGTGAGAGGCCACCCAGGAGGAAATGCCAGATAAGCAGTTGTTGATGTGAGAATTGACAGAATGAGAGAGTGCAGGGGTGGAAAGGTAGATCTGGGTATCATCAGCATAGAGGTGATAGTTGAAGCCATAGCTGTTGATGAGTTTACCCAGTGAAGAAGTGTAGATAGAGAAGAGTAGAGGACCTAGGACAGACCCTTGAGGTACTCCAACAGATAGAGGCAATGGAGAGGAGGCGTCACCAGCAAAAGAGGAGGAGGATCTGTTAGAGAGATAAGAGTGAATCCAGGAGAGGGCAGTGTCACAGAGCCCAAGAGAGCGGAGAATCTGTAGGAGAAGGGGATGGTCAACAGAGTCAAAGGCAGCAGAGAGGTCAAGTAGGGTGAGTATAGAGTAGTAGCATTTGTTTTTATCAGAAAGGAGATCGTAAGTAGCCATGGTGAGGGCAGTCTCAGTTGAGTGTTGGGGACGGAAGCCAGATTGCAGGGGGTCGAGCAATGAGTTGGAGTACAGGAAGTGGGTTAGGCAATTAAAAGCTAGTTTTTCAAGGGTTTTTAAAGCTAGCGGGAGCAGTGATATGTGGCGGTAGTTTGCAGGAGAGTTAGGGTCAAGGGAGGGTTTTTTGAGGATGGGTGTGACCTTTGCATGTTTGAAGGAGGCAGGGAATGAGCCGGTAGAAAGGGATAGGTTGAATATATGAGTAAGAGACGGAGTGAGGGTGGGAGACAGAGAAGGGATTAGATTTGAAGAAATAGGGTCAAGTGGGCAGGTAGTGAGGTGTGAGGAAGACAATAGGGAAGCCACTTGACTCTCAGTGGTTGGGAGGAGGGTGCAGAGAGTGGCAGAGGGGGTGACTGGCAGCAAAGTTGGGAGATTGCAGGCATGTGTTGGGATGTTTCTTCGGATGGTAAATGTTTTATTGAAAAAGTAGTCAGCCAGGTCTTGAGCACTGAATGCAGATGAGGGTGGTGGTGCAGGTGGGTAGAGGAGAAATTTGAAAATGGAGAAGAGTCTTTTAAGGTTTGACGAGTGAGCGGATATAAGAGAAGAGATATAGGTTTGCTTAGCTAGGTGAAGGGCAGAGGTGTAAAACTGAAGAATGAACTTATAGTGCATAAAATCAGGTTCAGAGCGGGATTTCCTCCAGGCACGTTCAGCAGTGCAGGAGCATTTTTGCAGGTGGCGTGTTTGCCGAGTGTGCCAGGGCTGGAGCTGATGACGTGGGGCTTTGCGAAGTTGGGGCGGAGCGAGAGTGTCAAGTGCAGAGGAGAGAGTATTGTTATAGTGGGTTAGGGCTGGACGATATGGGGGGGGGGGGAATCATGATTTTTTTTCCAAAAAAAAAGAATACCAGATCAATAGGGAATAGGATGGATTGTGAGATGCAGAAGGAGTTAGTGAGCGAGAGAAGTTTAGAGGCAGCAGGGGCAGATGGGTTGTCAATGGGGATGTTGAAGTCCCCTAGAATTAGAGTAGGTGTATTTGTAGAGAGAAAGTAAGGAAGCCAGGCAGCAAAGTTGTCAAGGAATTGGGAGGTTGGTCCAGGGGGGGATAGATAACTGCCACTCTGAGAGAGAGGGGGGAGAACAGACGAATGCAGTGGACTTCAAAGGAAGAAAAGGAGAGAGATGGAAATGAAGATAGGTACTGATAGGAGCAGGAGGGGGAGAGTAAGATGCCAACACTGCCACCGTGTCTCTCACCTGGCCTAGGTGTGTGGCTAAAGTGGAAACCACCGTGTGTGAGAGCAGCAATGGAAGCAGTGTCAGAGGAAGATAACCAGGTTTCAGTAATTGCTAAAAGGTTGAAAGTGTTGGAATCAAACAGGTTGTGAACAGTTGTAAGTTTTTTACAGATGGAGCGAGCACTCCAGAGGGCACAGGAAAAACATAATTTATGTAAGAACTTACCTGATAAATTAATTTCTTTCATATTGGCAAGAGTCCATGAGCTAGTGACATATGGGATATACAATCCTACCAGGAGGGGCAAAGTTTCCCAAACCTCAAAATGCCTATAAATACACCCCTCACCCCACCCACTATTCAGTTTAATGAATAGCCAAGCAGTGGGGTGATAAAGAAAGCATCAACAAAGGAAATTTGGAAATAATTGTGCTTTATACAAAAAATCATAACCACCATAAAAAGGGTGGGCCTCATGGACTCTTGCCAATATGAAAGAAATGAATTTATCAGGTAAGTTCTTACATAAATTATGTTTTCTTTCATGTAATTGGCAAGAGTCCATGAGCTAGTGACATATGGGATATCAATACCCAAGATGTGGATCTTCCACTCAAGAGTCACTAGAGAGGGAGGGAATAAAAATAAAAACAGCCATATTCCGCTGAAAAAAATTAATCTACAACCCAAAAAAATAAGTTTATTTCCATTTTTGAAAGAAAAAAACTTAAATCAAAAGCAGAAGAATCAAACTGAAACAGCTGCCTGAAGAACTTTTCTACCAAAAATTGCTTCCGAAGAAGCAAATACATAAAAACGGTAGAATTTAGTAAATGTATGCAAAGAGGACCAAGTTGCCGCTTTGCAAATCTGATCAACTGAAGCTTCATTCTTAAAAGCCCACGAAGTGGAGACTGATCTAGTAGAATGAGTTGTAATTCTCTGAGGCGGGGCCTGACCCGACTCCAAATAAGCTTGATGAATCAAAAGTTTCAACCAGGAAGCCAAGGATATAGCAGAAGCCTTCTGACCTTTCCTAGGACCAGAAAATAAAACAAATAGACTGGAAGTCTTTCTGAAATCTTTAGTAGCTTCCACATAATATTTCAAAGCTCTTACCACATCCAAAGAATGTAAGAATCTCTCCAAAGAATTCTTAGGATTAGGACATAAGGAAGGGACAACAATTTCTCTACTAATGTTGTTAAAATTCACAACCTTAGGTAAAAATTGAAAAGAAGTCCGCAAAACTGCCTTATCCTGATGAAAAATCAGAAAAGGAGACTCACAAGAAAGAGCAGATAACTCAGAAACTCTTCTAGCAGAAGAGATGGCCAAAAGAAACAACACTTTCCAAGAAAGTAGTTTAATGTCTAAAGAATGCATAGGTTCAAATGGAGGAGCCTGTAAAGCTTTCAGAACCAAATTAAGACACCAAGTAGGAGAAATTGACTTAATGACAGGCTTAATACGAATTAAAGCCTGTACAAAACAGAGTATATCAGGAAGGATAGCAATCTTTCTGTGAAATAAAACAAAGAGCGGAGATTTGTCCTTTCAAGGAACATGAGAACAAACCCTTATGCAAACCATCCTGAAGAAACTGTAAAATTCTAGGAATTCTAAAAGAATGCCAGGAGAATTTATGAGAAGAACACCATGAAATGTAAGTCTTCCAAACTCTATAATAAATCTTTCTAGAGACAGATTTACGAGCTTGTAACATAGTATTAATCACTGAGTCAGAGAAACCTCTATGACTTAGAACTAAGCGTTCAATTTCCATACCTTCAAATTTAATGATTTGAGATCCTGATGGAAAAACGGACCTTGAGATATTAGGTCCGGCCGAAATGGAAGTGGCCAAGGCGGGCAACTGGACATCCGAACCAGATCCGCATACCAAAACCTGTGTGGCCATGCTGGAGCCACCAGCAACACAAAAGACTGTTCCATGATGATTTTGGAGATCACTCTTGGAAGGAGAACTAGAGGCGGGAAGATGTAAGCAAGATAATAACACCAAG
Source organism: Bombina bombina (assembly GCF_027579735.1). NCBI lineage: Eukaryota > Metazoa > Chordata > Amphibia > Anura > Bombinatoridae > Bombina > Bombina bombina. Next base: position 1,409,878,078 of record NC_069500.1, read on the forward strand.
GAAGTGTCAGCGCATCCACTGCTTCCGCCTGAACATCCCTGGACCTGGACAGGTATCTGGGAAGTTTCTTGTTTAGATGAGAGGCCATGAAATCTATCTCTGGAAGACCCCACATCTGAACAATCTGAGAAAACACATCTGGATGGAGAGACCACTCCCCTGGATGTAAAGTCTGGCGGCTGAGATAATCCGCCTCCCAATTATCTACACCTGGGATATGCACCGCAGAGATTAGACAGGAGCTGGATTACGCCCAAGGAAGTATCCGAGATACTTCTTTCATAGCTTGGGGACTGTGAGTCCCACCCTGATGATTGACATAAGCCACAGTTGTGATATTGTCTGTCTGAAAACAAATGAACGGTTCTCTCTTTAGCAGAGGCCAGAACTGAAGAGCCCTGAGAATTGCTCTTGAGATTTCCAAACCCCTTGTGCTGTCAGAGATCCCCAAACAGCTCCCCAACCTGAAAGACTCGCATCTGTTGAGATCACAGTCCAGGTTGGCCGAACAAAAGAAGCCCATTGAACCAAACGATGGTGATATATCCACCATGTCAGAGAGTGTCGTACATTGGGATTCAAGAATATTAATTGTGATATCTTTGTATAATCCCTGCACCATTGATTCAGCATACAAACTTCCATGCACATAGCCACTGAAGGGAATGACTGAGACTGAAGGTGCCGACATGCTGTGACCAATTTTAAACGTCTCTTGTCTGTTAGAGACAGAGTCATGGACACTGAATCTATCTGGAAGCCTAAAAAGGTGACCCTTGTCTGAGGAATCAAGAAACCTTTTGGTAAATTGATCCTCCAACCATGTTTCCGAAGAAACAACACTAGTTGATTCATGTGAGATTCTGCAGTACGTAAAGACTGAGCTAGTACCAAGATATCGTCCAAATAAGGAAACACCGCAATACCCTGTTCTCTGATTACAGATATTAGGGCACCCAGAACCTTTGAAAAGATTCTTGGAGCTGTTGCTAGGCCAAATGGAAGAGCAACAAATTGGTAATGCTTGTCTAGAAAAGAGAATCTCAGGAACTGATAATGTTCTGGATGAATCGGAATATGAAGGTATGCATCCTGCAAGTCTATTGTGGACATATAAGGTCCTCGCTGAACAAAAGGCAGAATAGTCCTTATAGTCACCATCTTGAAAGTTGGTACTCTTACATAACGATTCAAAATTTTCAGATCCAGAACTGGTCTGAATAAATTTTCTCTCTTTGGTACAATGAATAGGTTTGAATAAAACCCCAAACCTTGTTCCTGAGGAGGAACTGGCATGATTACCCCTGAAGACTCCAGGTCTGAAACACACCTCAGAAAAACCTGAGCTTTTACTGGATTTACAGGGATACGTGAAAGAAAAAAATCTTCTCACAGGAGGTCTTACTCTGAATCCTATGCGATACCCTTGAGAGACAATGCTCTGAATCCAATGATTTTGGACAGATTGTATCCAAAAATTCTTGAAAAAACATAATTTATGTAAGAACTTACCTGATAAATTCATTTCTTTCATATTAGCAAGAGTCCATGAGCTAGTGACGTATGGGATATACATTCCTACCAGGGGCAAAGCTTCCCAAACCTCAAAATGCCTATAAATACACCCCTCACCACACCCACAATTCAGTTTAACGAACAGCTAAGAAGTGGGGTGATAAGAAAGGAGCTAAAGCATCAAAATAAGGAATTGGAAGAATTGTGCTTTATACAAAAAAATCATAACCACCACAAAAAAGGTTGGGCCTCATGGACTCTTGCTAACATGAAAGAAATGAATTTATCAGGTAAGTTCTTACATAAATTATGTTTTCTTTCATGTAATTAGCAAGAGTCCATGAGCTAGTGACGTATGGGATAGCAGATACCCAAGATGTGGAACTAGAGAGGGAGGGATAAAATAAAGAGAGGCATTTCCGCTGAAAAATTAATCCACTACCCAAATCAAAAGTTTCAATTTTTATAATGAAAAAAACTGAAATTATAAGCAGAAGAATCAAACTGAAACAGCTGCCTGAAGTACTATTCTACCAAAAACTGCTTCTAAAGAAGAGAAAACATCAAAATGGTAGAATTTAGTAAAAGTATGCAAAGAAGACAAAGTCATTGCTTTGCAAATCTGATCAACAGAAGCTTCATTCTTAAAAAGCACAGGAAGTAGAAACTGACCTAGTAGAATGAGCCGTAATCCTCTGAGACGGGGATTAACCCGACTCCAAATAAGCATGATGAATCAAAAGTTTAACCAAGATGCCAAAGAAATGGCAGAAGCCTTCTGACCTTCCTAAAACCAGAAAAGGTAACAAATAGACTAGAAGTCTGTCTGAAATCTGAATAGCTTCAACATAATATTTCAAAACTCTTAACACATCCAAAGGACACAATGAAAAGACAATAATTCCTCCACTAATGTTGTTAGAATTCACAACTTTAGGTGAAAATTGAAATGAGGACAGCAAAAACCACCTTATCCTGATGAAAAATCAGAACAAGGAGATTCACAAGAAAGAACAGATAATTCAAAAACTGTTCTAGCTGAAGAGATGTCTAAAAAGAACAATACTTTACGTGAAAGTAATTAATGTCCAAAGAAAGCATATGCTCAAACAGAAGAGCCTGTAAAGCCTTCAGAATCAAATTAAGTCTCCAAAGAGGAGAAATTGGCTTAATGACAGGCTTGATACGAACCAAAGCCTGAACAAAACAATGAATATCAGAAAGATTTAGCAATTCTTACTGTGAAACAGCACAGGAAAAGCAGATATTTGTCCTTTCAAGGAACTTGCAGACAAAAACCTTATAAAGAAACTAAAAAATCCTAGGAATTCTAAAAGAATGCCAAGAGAATTCATAAGAAGAGCATCATGAGATGTAAATCTTCCAAACTTGATAATAAATCCTACTAGATACAGATTTACAAGCCTGCAACATAGTATTAATTACTGAGTCAGAGAAACTTCTAGGACTAAGTACTAAGCGTTTAATTTTCATACCATCAAATTAATAATTTGAATTCCTGATGAAAAAAACGAATGTTAAGATATAAGGTCTGGCCTTAATGGAAGCAAGATTGGCAACTGGACATCCGAACAAGAACCATATACCAAAACCTGTGTGGCCATGCTGAAGCCACCAGCCACACAAAAGATTGCTCTCTGATTATTTTGAAAATCACTCTTAAAAGAAGAACCAGAGATGAAAAAATATAGGCAGATTGTTAATTCCAAGGAAGTGTCAATGCATACACTACTTCCGCCTGAGGATCCCCGGACCTGAATAGGCCCCTGGGAAGTTCCTTGTTTAGATGAGATGCCATCAGATCTATTTCTGGAAGCCCTCACATCTGAAAAATTGAAAAACATATCTGGGTAAAGAGACCATTCTCCCGGATGTAAAGCTTGATTAACAGAGACAATCCGCTTCCCAATTGTCTATACCTGGGGAAAAGACCACAGAAATTAGATAGGAGCTGGATTTAGCCCAAGCAAATATCCGAGATACTTCTGTCACAGCCTAAGGACTGATAGTCCCACCCTGATGATTGACATACGCCACAGTTGTGACATTGTCTGTCTGAAAAAACAATAAACGTCTCTTCTTCAAAAAGAAACCAACTGAAGAACTCTGAGAATGCACGGAGTTCCAAAATATCAAATGGTAATCTCGCCTCCTGAGATTTCCAAACCTCTTGTGCTGACAGAGATCCTCAGACAGCCTCCCAACCTAAAAGACTCGCATCTGTAGAGATCATGGTCCAGGTTGAAAGAACCGAAGAGACCTGTAGAACTAAATGATGGTGATCTTAACCACCGAATCAAAGATAGTTAAACATTAGGATTCAAAGATATAAAAAGTGATATCCTAGAATCCCTGCACCATTATTCAGCATGAAAAACTGGAAAGGTTTCCTATGAAATGAGCAAAGGGAATCGAATCCAATGCTGCAGCCATGAAACCTAAAACTTCCATGCATATATAGCAACTTGAAGGAAATAATAGAGACTGAAGGTTCCGACAAACGGAACCTAATAAACTTGTCACTTGTCTGTTACAGACAAAAACATTGACGCAATCTATCTGGAAACCTAAAAAAGGTGACCCTTGTGTGAGGAATCAAGGAGCTTTTGATAAAAAGATCCTCTAACCAAGTCTTGACGAAACAACAAAGTTGAATCGTATGAGATTCCGCAGAACGAAAAGACTGAGCCAGTACCACGATACCGTCCAAATAAGGAACACTGAGAACCTTGAAAAGATTCTTAGAACTGTCACTAGACCAGAAGGAAAAGCAACAAATTGGTAATGCTTGTCAAAAAAAGAGAATCTCAGAAAATAAAAATAATCTGAATGAAAACAGAAAATGAAGATATGCATCTATTGTATCTATTGTAAACAAATAATGCCATCACTGACCAAAAAGGCAGAATAGACCATATAAACAGCATTCTAAAAGATGGTACACTTATATGACAATTCAAAAAGATTTTCTATCTTTGGAACAATGAATAGTCTTGAATAAAACCCCAAAACCCAGTTCCTAAAATGAAACTGGAATAAATACCCCAGAAAACTCCAGGTCTGAGCAGCGCTTGAGCCCCAATGGGTGACCAGCCGCACTTCACCAGTACCCAAAACATATAGGTCTGAAACACACTTCAGGAAAGTGTTAGTCTTACCGGAATAGCTGGAATATGATAGAGAAAAAAGACTTCTCACAGACAGTTTTACTCTGAATCCTATTCTGTACCCAAAGTCTAAGAATAGAACCAAACAAATTTCAAAAAAAGTCTTAACCTGCCCCTTACCAGCCAAGCTGTAATAAGAACCTCACCTACATGCAAATTTGGGGAGCTGACTTTGAACTTTTAAAAGGGTTAAATGAATGAAAAAAACATAATTTATGTAAGAACTTACCTGATAAATTCATTTCTTTCATATTAGCAAGAGTCCATGAGCTAGTGACGTATGGGATATACATTCCTACCAGGAGGGGCAAAGTTTCCCAAACCTTAAAATGCCTATAAATACACCCCTCACCACACCCACAATTCAGTTTAACGAATAGCCAAGAAGTGGGGTGATAAGAAAAAAGTGCGAAAGCATATAAAATAAGGAATTGGAATAATTGTGCTTTATACAAAAAAATCATAACCACCACAAAAAAGGGCGGGCCTCATGGACTCTTGCTAATATGAAAGAAATGAATTTATCAGGTAAGTTCTTACATAAATTATGTTTTCTTTCATGTAATTAGCAAGAGTCCATGAGCTAGCGACGTATGGGATAATGACTACCCAAGATGTGGATCTTTCCACACAAGAGTCACTAGAGAGGGAGGGATAAAATAAAGACAGCCAATTCCTGCTGAAAATAATCCACACCCAAAATAAAGTTTAATGAAAAACATAAGCAGAAGATTCAAACTGAAACCACTGCCTGAAGTACTTTTCTACCAAAAACTGCTTCAGAAGAAGAAAACACATCAAAATGGTAGAATTTAGAAAAAGTATGCAAAGAGGACCAAGTTACTGCTTTGCAAATCTGATCAATCGAAGCTTCATTCCTAAACGCCCAGGAAGTAGAAACTTACCTAGTAGAATGAACTGTAATCCTTCGAGGCGGAATTTTACCCGACTCGACATAGGCATGATGAAATAAAGATTTCAACCAAGATGCCAAAGAAATGGCAGAAGCTTTCTGGCCTTTTCTAGAACCGGAAAAGATGACAAATAGACTAGAAGTCTTTCGGAAAGACTTAGTAGCTTAAACATAATAATACAAAGCTCTAACAGCATCCAAAGAATGCAATGATTTCTCCTTAGAATTCATAGGATTAGGACATAATGAAGGAACCACAATTTCTCTACTAAGGTTGTTAGAATTCACAACCTTAGGTAAAAAATTCAAAAGAAGTTCGCAGCACCGCCTCATCCTGATGAAAAATCAGAAAAGGAGACTCACAAGAAAGAGCAGATAATTCAGAGACTCTTCTGGCAGAAGAGATGGCCAAAAGAAACAAAACTTTCCAAGAAAGTAATATAACGACTAAAGAATGCATGGGTTCAAAAGGAGGAGCTTGAAAAGCCCCCAGAACCAAATTCAAACTCCAAGGAGGAGAAATTGACTTAATGACAGGTTTTATACGAACCAAAGCTTGTACAAAACAATGAAATATCAGGAAGATTAGCAATCCTTCTGTGAAAAAAGAACAGAAAGAGCAGAGATTTGTCCTTTCAAGGAACTTGCGGACAAACCTTTATCTAAACCATCCTGAAGAAACTGAAAAATTCTCGGTATTCAAAAAGAATGTCAAGAAAAAAATGATGAGAAAGACACTAAGAAATATAAGTCTTCCAGACTCTATAATATATCTCTCTAGATACAGATTTACGAGCCTGTCACATAGTATTAATCACAGAGTCAGAGAAACCTTCTTTGACCAAGAATCAAGCGTTCAAACTCCATACCTTAAAATTTAAGGATTTGAGATCCTGATGGAAAAAAGGACCTTGCGACAGAAAGTCTGGTCTTAACGGAAGAGTCCACAGCTGGCAAGAGGCCATCCGGACAAGATCCGCATACCAAAACCTGTGAGGCCATGCCGGAGCTACCAGCAGAACAAACGAGCATTCCTTCAGAATCTTGGAGATTACTCTTGGAAGAAGAACTAGAGGCGGAAAGATATAGGCAGGATGATACTTCCAAGGAAGTGATAATGCATCCACTGCCTCCGCCTGAGGATCCCGGGATCTGGACAGATATCTGGGAAGTTTCTTGTTTAGATGAGATGCCATCAGATCTATTTCTGGAAGTTCCCACATTTGAACAATCTGAAGAAATACCTCTGGGTGAAGAGACCATTCGCCTGGATGCAACGTTTGGCGACTGAGATAATCCGCTTCCCAATTGTCTACACCTGGGATATGAACCGCAGAGATTAGACAGGAGCTGGATTCCGCCCAAACCAAAATTCGAGATACTTCTTTCATAGCCAGAGGACTGTGAGTCCCTCCTTGATGATTGATGTATGCCACAGTTGTGACATTGTCTGTCTGAAAACAAATGAACGATTCTCTCTTCAGAAGAGGCCAAAACTGAAGAGCTCTGAAAATTGCACGGAGTTCCAAAATATTGATCGGTAATCTCACCTCCTGAGATTCCCAAACTCCTTGTGCCGTCAGAGACCCCCACACAGCTCCCCAACCTGTAAGACTTGCATCTGTTGAGATTATAGTCCAGGTCGGAAGAACAAAGAAGCCCCCTGAACTAAACGATGGTGAACTGTCCACCATGTCAGAGAGTGTCGTATAATCGGTTTAAAGATATTAATTGAGATATCTTTGTGTAATCCCTGCACCACTGGTTCAGCATACAGAGCTGAAGAGGTCGCATGTGAAAACGAGCAAAGGAGATCGCATCCGATGCGGCAGTCCTAAGACCTAAAATTTCCATGCATAAGGCTACGAAAGGGAATGATTGTGACTGAAGGTTTTGACAAGCTGATATCAATGTTAAACTTCTCTTATCTGACAAGGACAGAGTCATAGACACTGAATCTATCTGGAAACCTAAAAAGGTTACCCTTGTCTGAGGAAACAATGAACTGAATGGTAAATTGATCCTCCAACCATGATCTTGAAGAAACAACACAAGTCGATTTGTATGAGATTCTGCGAAAATGTGAAGACTGAGCAAGTACCAAGATATCGTCCAAATAAGGAAATACCAAAACCCTGTTCTCTGATTACAGACAGAAGGGCACCGAGAACCTTTGAAAACAATTCTTGGAGCTGACGCTAGGCCAAACGGTAGAGCCACAAAACTGGTAATGCTTGTCTAAAAAGAGAATCTCAGAAACTAAAAGTGATCTGGATGAATTGGAATATGCAGATATACATCCTGTAAATCTATTGTAGACATATAATGCCCTTGCTAAACAAAAGGCAGGATAGTCCTACAGTTACCATCTTGAATGTTGGTATCCTTACATAACGATTCAATATAGATAGATCCGGAACTGGTCTGAAGGAATTGACCTTCTTTGGCACAATGAAGAGATAGAATAAAACCCCAGCCCCTGTTCCAGAACTGGAACTGACATAATTACTCCAGCCAACTCTAGATCTGAAACAATGTTCTGAAACCAGAGATTGTGAACGGAATTGATCCAAATTTCCTTGAAGAAAACGTAAACTGCCCCATACCAGCTGAGCTGGAATGAGGGCCGCACCTTCATGGGTATTTAGGAGCTGGCTATAGGTTTCTATAAGGCTTGGATATATTCCAAACTGGAAATGGTTTCCAAACTGATACCGCTCCTGAGGATGAAGGATCAGGCTTTTGTTCCTTGTTGTGAGGAAAGGAACGAAAATGATTATTAGACCTAAATTTACCTTAGATTTTTTATCCTTTGGTAAAAAAGTTCCCTTCCCTCCAGTAACAGTTGAGATAATAGAATCCAACTGAAAATCGAATAATTTATTACCCTGGAAAGAAAGGGAAAGCAAAGTTGACTTAGAAGACATATCAGTATTCCAAGTTTTAAGCCATAAAGCTTTTCTAGCTAAAATAGCTAGAGACATATACCTGACATCAACTCTAATGATATCAAAAGATGGTATCACAAATAAAATTATTAGCATGTTATAGAATAATAATAATGCTATAAAATTATGATATGTTACTTGTTGCGCTAAAGCTTCTAACCAAAAAGTTGAAACTGCAGCAACATCCGCTAAAAATATAGCAGGTCTAAGAAGATTACCTGAACATAAGTAAGCATTTCTTAGAAAGGATTCAATTTTCCTATCTAAAGGATCCTCAAATGAAGTACTATCTGCCATAGGAATAGTAGTACGTTTAGCAGGAGTAGAGACAGCCCCATTAACCTTAGAGATTTTGTCCCAAAACTCTAATCTGTCAGATGGCACAGGATATAATTGCTTAAACGTTTAGAAGGAGTAAATAAATTACCCAAATTATTCCATTCCCTGGAAATTACTTCAGAAATAGCATCAGGGAGAGAAAACACTTCTGGAATAACTACAGGAGATTTAAAAACCTTATTTAAACGTTTAGATTTAGTATCAAGAGGACCAGAATCCTCTATTTCTAATGCAATTAATACTTCTTTAAGTAAAGAACGAATAAATTCCATCTTGAACAAATACAAAGATTTATCAGCATCAACCTCTGAGACAGAAACCTCTGAACCAGAAGAACCATTATCAGTATCAGAATGATGATGTTCATTTAAAAATTCATCTGAAAAAAGAGAAGTTTTAAAAGACTTTTATGTATACTAGAAGGAGAAATAACAGACATAGCCTTCTTAATGGATTTAAAAAATAAAATCTCTTATGTTATCAGGAACACTCTGAAAATTAGATGTTGACGGAACAGCAACAGGTAATGTAACAGTACTAAAGGAAATTTTATCTGCATTAATAAGTTTGTCATGACATGCAATACAAACAACAGCTGGAGAAACAGATACCAAAAGTTTATAGCAGATACACTTAGCTTGGTAGCTCCAGCACTGGGCAGCGATTTTCCTGAAGTATCTTCTGACTCAGTTGCAACGTGGAACATCTTGCAATATGTAAAAGAAAAAACAACATATAAAGCAAAATTGATCAAATTCCTTAAATGACAGTTTCAGGAATGGGAAAAAAATGCCAGTGAACAAGCTTCTAGCAACCAGAAGCAATAAATAATGAGACTAAAATAATGTGGAGACAAAAATGACGCCCATATTTTTTAGCGCCAAAAAAGACGCCCACATTATTTGGCGCCTAAATGCTTTTGGCGCCAAAAATGACGCCACATCCGGAACGCCGACACTTTTGACGCAAAAAAACGTCAAAAAATGACGCAACTTCCGGCGACACGTATGACGCCGGAAACAGAAAAAAAAATTTGCGCCAAAAAAGTCTGCGCCAAGAATGACGCAATAAAATGAAGCATTTTCAGCCCCCGTGAGCCTAACAGCCCACAGGGAAAAAGTCAAATTTTTTAAGGTAAGAAAAAATGATTGAAACAAATGCATTTATCCCAAGTATGAAACTGACTGTCTGAAAATAAGGAATGTTGAACATCCTGAGTCAAGGCAAATAAATGTTTGAATACATATATTTAGAACTTTATAAAAAAAGTGCCTAACCATAGCTTAGAGTGTCACAGAAAATAAGCTTACTTACTTACCCCAGGACACTCATCTACATGTTGTAGAAAGCCAAACCAGTACTGAAACGAAAATCAGCAGAGGTAATGGTATATATATAAGAGTATATCGTCGATCTGAAAAGGGAGGTAAGAGATGAATCTCTACGACCGATAACAGAGAACCTATGAAATAGACCCCGTAGAAGGAGATCATTGCATTCAAATAGGCAATACTCTCCTCACATCCCTCTGACATTCACTGCACGCTGAGAGGAAAACCGGGCTCCAACCTGCTGCGGAGCGCATATCAACGTAGAATCTAGCACAAACTTACTTCACCACCTCCATAGGAGGCAAAGTTTGTAAAACTGAATTGTGGGTGTGGTGAGGGGTGTATTTATAGGCATTTTAAGGTTTGGGAAACTTTGCCCCTCCTGGTAGGAATGTATATCCCATACGTCACTAGCTCATGGACTCTTGCTAATTACATGAAAGAAACTTCCAATTATAAACATGTTACTTGGGGAAGAATTCAGGATTCCGTTCCTTAGTAAGAACAGAAAACTAATATAAGCTTAAAGTTTTAGTCTTAGAACTCAATCTTGAAGCCCAGAGTAACAGTTAAATAATTGAATCCAATTATGAACCAAATAATTGATTACCTTGGAAAAAAAGAAATATGGATTTTAGAAATCAAATTAGCATTCCAAGATTAAAATCACAAAGTTCTTTTAGCTAAAATAGCTAAAGACATAGATTAAACCTCATTTGCGAAAATATTTAATAAAATGACAACACAAATGAAATTATTTGCATGTTAATCAAGTTAAAGGACCAGTCAACACACTGGACTTGCGCAAACAACAAATGCAAGATAGCAAGACAATGCAATAGCACTGAACCTCAAATGAGTAGTAGATTTAGTCCTTTTAACAATGCTAAACAAATCATAATCCGATACTTGATCTTAAAGTATCCAACCAGAAAGATGAAGCAATTGCAACATCAGCCAAATAAATTACAGGTCTAATAAAAGTACCTGAAAATAATTTTCCTTAAATAAGATACAACCATCGGAAGGAAAAAAATAAATACTATTTACTATAAAAATAATAGGATATTTAGCAGGAGTAGAGATAGCCCCATTAACTTGGGGAATCTTTCCTCAAAACTAACTGCCAGCAAAGAATACGATTTAAAAAACCTTAAAGAAGGACTAAAAGAAAATTCTCAGCCTATTCCATTCCCTAGTATCAGGAACTGGAAAAAACCTCTGAAGAAATCACAGAAGATAAATAAGCAGAAATTAAATGTTACCTAGTCTTTAAAATCCAAAGAACTAGTAACTTCAATATCCAAAATAATCAATACCTTTTGAACAAAGAACAAATGTACTCTATTAAAAAATAAAAAAGTAGATTTGTTAGTGTCAATATCTGATGAAGAAAAATTCTGAATGAGAAAAAAACACCATCAGAGAAGGATAATTCATTATGTTGTTGGTCATTTGAAACTTCATCAACTAAAAAAGAAGTTTGAAAAAGACCTAAAAATTTATTAGAAGGCGGGACGTCAGACAAAGCCTTTAAAATAGAATCAGAAAAATATTCTTATAAATTTCTAAGTATATCTTGTACATAAGATGTAAAAAGAATAGCAATATATAAAGCATAAATACTAATGGATTCTGCATGTAAAAGTTTATCATGATAACTTATTACAAACCATAGCTAAAGATAAACATTCATAACATTTAGAATAAATGAACTTAGCTTTGGTAGGACTGATCTCAGTCAACAGGAATCCCTCAGCATGTTCTGATCCAGGAACAGTGTATGGAAAATCTTGCAATATGTAATAGAAAAAAACAACATATAAAGCAAAATTATCAAATTCCTTAAATGACAGTTTCAGGAATGGGAAAAAATGCAAAACAAACAAGCCTCTAGCAACCAGAAGCAACAAAAAAGTGAGACTTAAATAATGTGAGAAAAAGTGGAACAAGTATGACGCCCACATTTTTGGTGCCAAGTATGACACCCACATTATTGGCGCCAAGTACAACACCCATATTTTTTGGCGCCAAGTATGACGCCACATCCTCTGACGCCGAAAACGACGCCCACATTTTTTGGAGCAAAAAAACGTCTGAACACACATGCGTCAAAAAATGACGTAACAACGAACAAACTTCCGGCGTCAACTACGGCGCCGGAAATGACAAAATTTTGCGCCAAAAAAGTTCGCGTCAAGAATGACGTAATAAATTGAAGCATTTTCTGCCCCCGCGAGCCTAACAGCCCGCAGGGAAAAAAGTCAATTGAAAATTTTCAAGGTAAGAAAAAAATATTAATTCATATGCATTATCCCAAATAATGAAACTGACAGTCTGAATGAAGGAATACTGATTATCCTGAATCATGGCAAATATAAGTTTAAACACATATATTTAGAACTTTACATATAAAGTGCCCAACCATAGCTTAGAGTGTCACAAAAAATGACTTACTTACCCCAGGACACTCATCTACATATAGTAGATAGCCAAACCAGTACTGAAACGAGAATCAGTAGAGGTAATGGTATATAAGAGTATATCGTCAATCTGAAAAGGGAGGTAGGAGAAGAAATCTCTACGAACGATAACAGAGAACCTATGAAATAGATCCCCTAGAGGAAGACCATTGTATTCAAATAGGCAATACTCTCTTCACATCCCTCTGACATTCACTGCACTCTGAGAGGAAAACCGGGCTTCAGCCTGCTGCGAAGTGCATATCAACATAGAATCTAGCACAAACTTACTTCACCACCTCCATGGGAGGCAAAGTTTGTAAAACTGAATTGTGGGTGTGGTGAGGGGTGTATTTATAGGTTTGGGAAACTTTGCCCATCCTGGTAGGAATGTATATCCCATACGTCACTAGCTCATGGACTCTTGCTAATTACATGAAAGAAACCTTAATCTGCCCCCTACCAGCTGAGCTGGAATGAGGGTCGCACCTTCATGCGGACTTAGGGGCTGACTTTGGTTTCCTAAATGGCTTGGATTTATTCCAATTTGAGGAAGGCTTCCAATTGGAAGCAGATTCCTTGGCGGGAGGATTGATTTTTTGTTCCTTATTCTGACGAAAGGAACGAAAATGGTTAGAAGCCTTAGATTTACCCTTAGGTTTTTTATCCTGAGGCAGAAAAACTCCTTTTCCCCCAGTGATAGCTGAAATAACAGAATCCAACTGAGAACCAAATAAATTATTACTTTGGAAAGAAAGAGATAGTAATCTAGATTTAGAAGCCACACAGCTCTTCTAGCTAATACAGCTAAAGACATGGATCTAACATCAATTTTGATATCAAAAATGGCATCACAAATAAAATGATTAGCATGTTGCAGTAAGCGAATAATGCTAGATATGTCAGAATCCAATTCTTGTTGGGCTAAATTCTCCAACCAGAAAGTTGATGCAGCCGCAACATCAGCCAAAGAAATAGCAGGTCTGAGAAGATGACCTGAATATAAATAGGCCTTCCTTAGATAAGATTCAAGCTTCCTATCTAAAGGATCCTTAAAGGAAGTACTATCTTCCATAGGAATAGTGGTATGTTTAGCAAGAGTAGAAATAGCCCATCAACTTTGGGTATTTTTTCCCAAAACTCTATAGATTTTGCTGGTAAAGGATACAATTTTTTAAACCTTGAAGAAGTAATAAAAGAAGTACCTGGCTTATTCCATTCCCTAGAAATCATATCAGAAATAGCCTCAGGAATATGAAAAACCCCTGGAGAAACTACAAGAGGTTTAAAAACAGCATTTAAACGTTTATTAGACTGAACGTCAATAGGACTGCTTACCTCAATATCCAAAGTAATTAACACTTCTTTTAATAAAGAACGCATATACTCTATTTATTTTTTTTAGGTTTTAAATGATTTTATTAAGACAAATTACTTTCAGGTACAAGAATAAAACAGAAATTGTACTTGGAGCACTCAGGCTCCTACAAATCACGTAAACAGTTGATCTAAGCATTTCAAACATTTTAAGGCTGTTATTAGTGCAAATTATGTAAAGTAAACATAATATAATTCTCTTCAAAATGAGTAAATTGGTAATGGATGTGGAGGGGAAGGGAAAGAAAGTAAAAGAAAGAAGGGGGGGAAGTGTAATGAGGTGCAGGGGGTAGAGAAGAGGTTCTTGTCTTTGGGATAAGTAATGCATAGATACCTAACTTACATTAATCCCAGTATTCGGGGACCAAGTATTATCATACCTAGCTTGCCAATCTGCCCATATTAATTTAAACAGGTCTGAGTTATAAAAAGATATTTTTCTCCATGTTATAGATATATGCCATGTAGTTTAGTATGTATGACCATTTTGGGGGAGTCCAAGATTTGGCTATTGCCGCTTTAGTAGCTGTTAGCAAGTAAATACACAGATACGCTTGATGTTTGGGTAGGTCATGTATACCAATGTGGAGAAGGGCATTTGAGGGGGATATGGGGAGCGCTATAACCAAACTGGTTAGTGTCCGAAAGCAAATATTCCATAGGGGTCTTAGCCTGGGGCACTCCCACCATATATGTAATGGGTCTCCTCTTGTCCCACAGTTATGCCAGCACAGGGGTGAGGAGGATTCATATATTTTTTTATTTTTTTTAAATAATTTTTATTGAGGAATAAACAACAATTACATAGCAGATGGAAATTTGTCATACTAACACAGAAGTAAATACAATATAATATGCAAGGAAGAGTACAAATGTACATGTAGTTACAGTGCGCGCCCCACACAAGTAAAAATAATATTGGCGTATTGTCATAAGAGACAGCAGTATGCAAATCTTAAGAGAAACCTCATTTTTTTATAAGAATATATACCTCCTAATGTACTAGCAGGCCACTTTTGGACCCTCTTATAGTTTAGTATTTTTTAATGGAGGAAAGGTAGGTTGGACTTTAGCCACTTTTGGGTTTAGAACTGTGAAAGCAAGCTTTTGTACAATGATGGAAACAGTTTAGCGTCACTCGTAGTATGCAGAGCCAACTATGGGGCAATATACCAGACATGGACAATAACCCCTAATACTGATTATATAGATAATAACAAAAGAATGGCTGTCCATGACCTCCAGCTCTAAATAAAACTATACACTAGCGACTGTGTAACAGTGATGGAGATAGATAGCTCATTGGGATATAGTGCACAGCAGGGCAGTGTCAATCAGGATGGCATGGTCTGAGCAAGAGTCTAACTAAGATGGTGTACCACAGGTAATTAGCAAGATAGGTCTCCAAATATAGTTATGCATAAATAATAGGTGACTACATGTAGCTGAGCATTAAAAAGAGGAAGGGGGGGTTACCTTGCTATAGTAGATAGACAGACCTAACTGTCTCAAGCTGGAGGTATAGTGACAGCATTAAATCTGTGTTCATGAAGGGTGGGTCTGACATCTAATAGCGGTTA
Organism: Bombina bombina; assembly: GCF_027579735.1. Classification (NCBI taxonomy): domain Eukaryota; kingdom Metazoa; phylum Chordata; class Amphibia; order Anura; family Bombinatoridae; genus Bombina; species Bombina bombina. The sequence goes on from NC_069500.1 coordinate 1,409,893,731, forward strand.
CGATAGTACAAACAACATGTGGAACATAAAGTTTAACATATAAAAATTAGAATGCTAGGTACAAAGCATGGGAAACCACAGAAACAAATATAAATATATACCAGCAAGATGTACATTACTCTATAAGTTTTTTCGATACCGGAGCATCTCACCCAGTGCATTAAACAGTCTGAAAGAGTTTCGTCCCAGCATTTTAACAAGCTATGGAGGATCAGTTAAGCCTGCGGCTCCATAGAGAGTGCAATCTTGCCAAGGGGGGCTCCACAGCAAACTGCCTTTATGGGGAAAACTTATTGATACGTAGCCCCTAAGAATAACAAACAATCCTAGCGTGCCGAGCTCATGTCACAGTTTGGGGCTTTCTATAATGTTCGCTCAAGTAGCGGATGCAAACCCCAATCCTGAGAGTCATGTTATGCCCCCAGGGTCGAAAAGCTGGAACACATTGCCATCGGGATGGTTAGGAGCCGGAGCTCCGCAATTCAAGTCCCCTCTGTTCAGAGCTAGCCCGTAATGAAACAGGAAGGGCCTAACGTGGAGGTGCCAAGAGGGCTGGAAGGTTATCAGCTTAAATGCCGGGATAGAAGTCTCTGAAATCTGTGCCTCTGATCCAGTAACGGGGTGCCGATATCTCCAGTGGTATTGGCTTCTTACTTTCTTAGGTTTCCGCGGCAGTAACACTGGCAATGGCTTCTTATGTTGGCTAGTAGTCAGTGATCTGTACTCCTCATCCAAAGACTGTGTGTGGCCCACAGGCGGTTTCGGTCGCAAAGGTATAGTGCACAAGTGAGTGGGGGCACTAACCTCTTGGTAGAGGGCTGCTGTAATTGCCAGCCTTGACAAAGCGCTCAGTACTGGTGCAACTGTCGGACCTCCCTTTGATTTGGTCTCCCCTTGTGGATCTGAACTATGTAGAGGACCCGGGGAAATCGGCAGCTCCAGGATCAGGCGCAATTCCAGCTCTAGCTCTGCAAAGTGGCTCCTGAGGAGAGATTTTATCTCATATTCCCACTGGTCCACAGCACTCATTATATCTTCCATGCTACTTCCCCGCCAATTATCAGTCCACCGCTGTCCGGTTTAATGTCTGAATGCAAAGTGGCAGTCTGCAACAGCTTTGGTAGCCCAAGGTGTGCAGTTGTTATCCTGCAAGAGGATATCGTAACCCCGGAGTTCGGGGGGGGGGGGGTAATATCTCGGCAGCCCCAGACCTACACTCTAAAACCTATACAGGGTCCACTCCTGATCCACACGGTACTGCGTAGCTACAGAAATGGCGTCCTGTCCTGAAAATAGGCCTGTAGCGTAGCTGACTCAAGGAACATAGGCAAAGGGTCCGTCAAATTCTACACTCCTAGAGCCCATCCGTTCTCTTTAACAGATTTCTGTTTCAGGTCAGCAAATATAGAAGTTTTACTATAATTAGCACATAAAAAGAGATTCAGGCTCAGAGAGCTTCACCAAAACGTGTCTTGCCGCAATGAGTGCAGGCTCCACCCCCAGGATTCATATATTTTGCTAAGTCTAGAGGGGGTGAGGTACCAGTGTGTTAGGATTTTGTAATATGTTTCGAAGACACAGTGTAATGCTTTCTTGGTAAGGGATATTACATGTTGCCATGTCTGTGGGGGAATAGTTATGTTCAGGGATGATTCCCATTTGAGTAAATGAGGGAGCTTGTTCTCAGGGTCTAAACTCCCTATTAGGGAGTAATGAATTGAAAGTGGTCTGTGTAGTTTGCTGCCTCGTTGCCAGATTGTTTCCCAGGGTGTCCGGGGTCGATGTTGTTCGGGTTTAAAACCCCAGCTAAGGGGGGAACTTCCGGGAGGCGGCCATGATAGGTCGCACATTAACATTCTGCTCCAGGCTTTTCATCACCTTTGCCTAATTGAATATCTCAACTGGCTCGTCTAGATATTACACAGCCTGATTTTTGCAGTACAAAGGATCCCGCATCAGATGAGCCTAAACTTGTTAAGTTGGAAGTCATTTTGAGCACCCGGAGCACATTTTTAGGCTGAGGCCTTTCACGACCCCCGGCTGAGGTTTCTGGCGGACCTCAGTCGTTAAGCAGCAGAGCTACCTTGTAAGTCACTGCAGAACTGTACTAATCTTAATTAATATGCCCGCTTCACATCTCGCAGAGAGGATTGATGTGAAGGGCGCTCTTGATATTCTGGAGCAGCTGAGCCACTTGCTCACGGGCTACCTAGCTGACTTCGATAAGACATTGCACATGGTGTCTAACCCTGGAGCTATATACTGATCCCACTTGCCCACTCGCTTGGATTACGCTTCTACAGCAGCTGAATGTGATGGTGCTTTGGGGCCCCAGTACCTATCACCTACCCTGGTGGATCGAACATCCGATGCTTTAATTCCCAAGAAGTGGGATAAGTCCGGTGAAGCTGCGGAACCTAGCGGGGCCATTAAAAGTAGGCCTACCTCTCAACAAGCTAACGAATACAGCACTACAGCGTCTCTATCAAGCTCCACACCATCAGCTGGGATTAAGAACTGGGTGCACAAAAGATAATTTATTCAACACCTACCCCCAGCGTTACTCCCAAGGGTTAATTGCCATATTGAACTGATGCTTACCCCGGGGGAGTCCGGCGATCAACCTAAGTCCATGGGGACTAGCAGCACTTTTGTTGAAACAGGAGTGGGGTAGCCGTGGATTCCACCTCACGCCAATGTTATATGTTCCCTAGCTGGTCAAAGATATGTTTGCCTCTCTTGCCCCCCCCCTTATATATATACTCATGTGTACACGGAATAAGCTTCTAAACTCAGATGTTCCTTATGTAGGTTATTGAGCACTACCCGCTTAACTTTAATACTTGCATTATTGTCACACTAAACCATTAAAGCTCTGGGCAATATCATTACAGCTCTGGGCAATATCATTACACATCTCTTTTGTGTTTTTGCTGTGTGTCAGGGGACTGGGTTGCTGTGCTGTTGGCGGCCGGAGCAGCGCGGCATTTGTGTCTAATGTTATTTACCCTATAAGGATTCCTTGCCACACACTTTTGCACACAAAAGCTTTTGTGAGTGTTTCTGACTTGTGATGGTACCCACTGTTTTAGGCTCATCATATAATACTTAAGCCAGACCATGGACAAATCTTTTATCTAATTTTATATGGGGGGATGCTCACTTTCATTTTAATTTACCAAAGTTGAGATCCTCACTTAACTCGCTAGTGGCTTAGTTGTCGCCCCTAAGTTATATGTTGCTCATACTTTGAGCCGGATCAGTCCCTGGGCAGCATTTCTAACTCACCATGGCAATGTACCCTACTATATATGTATAATTCACTCCTTTTCTTTATGGATTAAATATGTGCTAACTATGCTTACTTTTAGCCTGGGATTGAGCATACACAGTATATCTTGCAATAAGTTAGGTCAGCTCATCCATTCTGTTTTATGTTTAAAGTTAAAGTGACATGTATGTTGTTATTCTACTGTTAGACCTCAAGAAGTCCTCTCCCTCCATATGTTCAGTTCCTGAAGTTTTCCTATTTCACATACAGTTTATTTTTTTTATTATAAACCAAAAGCGGGCTTGAGAAGTAAAAGCAGCTCATATAACTGTTAATAAAAATTAAAAAATGAAGTTCCTGAATGGAAATCCAAAAGTGGTTTCTGTTGCTAGCAGTTGTCTTCCATATAGTTTTGTATACACATATGTGAGGTCCAAGAGTGGCCTCTTGTATCATTTGGGAGACATCCAAGATTAATAGGCATTCCATTTGTATATTGTATCTCTAAAAGGTCATCTTGATGTATTTATGGATTTGCACCATATGAACCCTGTATATTATTATTATCATGCTTGTTTTCTTTTTTGTTTGTTCATGTATGCCTTGCCTGGAACTTCAATAAAAAAATATATAAAAAAAACAAAACAAAAAAAAACCCCAGCTAAGGAGAAAGCTTTTCAATCTTGTATACTCATAGGTCATATGCCTAGGCATAGTAAGTTCAGCCTGCAATTCTGTAAGTGTTATGAAACGTGAGGTTGGGGAGGTAACCCAAAGGTCTGAAACTGTCTTAATTCCCGCTTGGGCCCACCTGTGTGGGTGAGAGTCAGGTAAAGCTTGGAGGAGACCCGTCAGGGGGGTGATAGGTGAGGGGTGTGGGGCAATATGTGGGAAATGTCTCAGTTTATCCCACATAGCAAGACATTCTCGTATTATAGGATTACGGATATCCGCAGTTCGTCGTGTGTGATGAGGTATCCAAATTAAATTGAATAAATATATGTGGTTCGGTAGTGAGGCTTGTTCTATGGTTTTCCATTTACTGGGGGATTCCTTGGCGCCCCATTGTGATATATGGGTGAGCATCGCTCCTTCATAATATCGTAGAATTGAGGGAGAGGCGATTCCTCCCTGGTGAGAGGGCTTTGAAGTATTTTATGTGCTACTCTGGGGGGTTTATGTTGCCATATGTATTTCGTGAATTCGCTCTGGAATTGGTGTAAGAGATACCCTGTAATTCGAAAGGGGAGGCACCTAAATAGATAGGTAATTTTGGGTAGGAATGACATTTTGAGGGCCGTTAATCTGCCTATCCATGATATGTGAGTGTAATCCCATTTATCTTTCAGAGTGCGTAACTCAGATAGCAGCGGTAGATAGTTTTCTTTAATCATCTGCTGGATATTATTAGATATTTTAACTCCTAGGTGGGATATGTAAGTATTAGTACATTGAACCCTATGTTGGGCTTGAAGGGTATTAACCGTGTCTTGGTGAAATCCCCAGGTGAAAATTTCGGTTTTATCCATGTTTAATTTATAAAGGGACATGTGGCCAAAAGCTTCTAGGATTTCCTTCAGTCTCGGGAATGAGGATATTGGGTCTGAAGAGAATATTGTAATATCATCAGCAAATAGCGCTATTTTATGAATAGTGCCATGCAAATGAATGCCATCTATTTTATTGTCTTGCCTGATTTGTTCAGCCAGGGGCTCGATCGCCAGGGCAAAGAGCAAAGGTGAAAGGGGACACCCCTGTCTAGTGCCGTTGGATATTGGAAAAGGGGGTGAGAGGAACCCTAGACCCATAACCATTGCCGAGGGAGTGGAATAGAGTGCCTGGATCACCTTAATGATTTGATCTGGGAAGCCAAAGGACCTGAGGACCTCCCACACGTAAGACCAACGTACGCGGTTGAACGCCTTCTCTGCCTCTAGCGAGAATACAGAGAATGGCTTGTTGAGTCTAGTAGCTTCTGTGCAGATGTTTAGCAACCGCCTGGTGTTGTCAGGTCCCTCCCGATTTGGGATGAACCCTACTTTATCTAAGTTTATGAGATGTGGGAATAGTTTGGAAATGCGATTAGCAAGCAGCTTAGCATAAATTTTGACATCCAAATTTATTAAAGATATTGGTCTATAATTGGCACAAAGAGATGGGTCTTTTTGTGGTTTTGGAATAGTTATTACTGTGGCTTCCAAGAACTCTCTGGCAAACTTCCCCTCCTTTCTAGCTTGATTAAAAAATCTAAGGAGTAATGGGGCTAGTTCATTTCTGTATGTTTTGTAGAAAGATGCCGAATAGCCATCCGGGCCCGGGGCTTTAAAGGCTTTCAAATGTGTTATTACATGTTTGATTTCTTGGAGTGTGAAGGGGGATGTAAGTGTTTCCTGGTCTTCTAATGACATTGAAGGGAGATTTAGGTTATCCAAGAAGAGGCGAATATTAGTGGTAGGGGTTAATAAGTGGTCTGAGGAGTTTTCCAGATTGTACAGTTTTGAGTAGAATTTTTCAAAGCATATGCCTATCTCTGAGGGTTTTCAAAATGTCTGGTTTCCAGAACGGATATGATGGATTCTTGCTGTACTCGCCCTGTTTTTAAGCTTATTTGCTAAGAGTGTGTCAGCTTTATTACTTTTATAGTATAAGGTCTGTTTCAACTTAAATAGCCGGCGTAGCTCAATATGGGATCTAGAGAGGGGGAGGCCTGAGAGTTTTTTTAGGTAGGTTTGTCTCTTGAGTATAAGGCCCCAAAAAGTTGCTTTTGCCGCACCCCATAGTGTATCATCTATAACCTGTTTGTTATCGTTAGATTGGGAATAGAATATGATATCTTTTCTGAGTGTTTCCCTAAAAGCAGCGTCCTGAAGGATGTGGTGTGGGAGGCGCCAGGAGGGTCTTACATTATTTTGTTCTATTGAGCGGAAAGTCACTGTGACAAGGTCATGGTCAGACCATGGGCATAGAGAAATGTTAGACTGCTTTACCTGGTCAAGGGTTTCTGCTGAGCAGAAAACATAATCAAGTCTAGAGTAGGTTTGATGAGGATGCGAGAAATGGGTGTAGTCCCTATTTCTAGGGTGTAGTGACCTCCATATGTCGTAGTAATGAAATTGAGCAATAATTTGTCTGAATTTATGAGAGAGTTGTGCAGAGGGGATGGGATATTTTGTGCAGGTGTTTTTTTCCCCCCCTATCTAGTAGTGGGTCCCAGGTCATGTTAAAATCCCCTGCCAACAGGACTCTGCCTATTTTCACCCGGTCAACTTTAAGTAGGATTCATTTGAGGTATCTAGGTTGATGTGAGTTGGGGAGGTAATTAGAGACCAGAGTATGGTCAATATGGTCCAGTTTACATTTTAGGATTAGAAATCTAGATTGAGGGTCTTTTAGGACTTGAATTTGTTCATAAGCTAATCTTTTGTGAATTAGAATTGTTGTACCTCTAGCCTTTTTTAGGAAGGAGGTGTATTCGAGGACTGTGTAGTCTTTGGATATTGAGCCGGGGGGACTGTCTAGAGACCAATGTGTCTCTTGAAGGAAGACAACATCGGGGTTATGGAATTTGAGTGATCTGGCCAATAGGCTACACTTGTGTGGGGAGTTTAAACCTCTAACATTATGGGTTAAGATTTTAAGAGGGGGCATAGATTATGAGTAAAGGGGAGTCCGAGTCAGTTAGTTGGGGTTAGGTAGGTGAGGGTAGGTAGTAAGGGAGCGTAGGTATAGGGTGAAAGAAGGAGTTAGCAAAAATAGTCCGCTTTGATGAAGCCCTAGTGTGGGCCATCTATGGGGGGGGGGGGGGGAGAACAATGGACAGAAACAGAGGTCAGCAGGGTGAGCCCTGCTCCGCAGTAAATTTTTAAACTAAACTGTGCCTATAATCGTGCAAAACACGTGTCTACATATTAACAGTAACATAAGGAACAAACATACAGTACAACTTACAAGTTACTCATAGGCTCTCTGTCTTTAACTCAAGTCTCTACTTTAAACTGGAAAAAAACAGGTAGATCATCCAGGTTCAGCAGATCTCTGATAAGCCCCGGTGGGGGTAACCGATCCTGGATTTATGGTGGGTTAGTTTTAGGTTTCTTTGCTCTTTGTTCCATGATGGACCATTCGGGAGCTGAAGCTCTCAATTTTGGGTAGGTCGGTTGTGGTGCTGTGGATTGGTCTGAGGGAAGGCCCCAGGTGGTGAGAAGGGCCATGCCTTGAGGGATGGTGGATATTGTATGGCTTTGGTTATTTCTAGTAACCACCAGATTTGTAGGATGTCCCCATCGATATTTGATATTAGCTTTTCTGAGAGCTAAGGTGATTTGTTGAAAAGTTTTGCGATATTGTAACGTATGAGCTGACAAGTTAGGCAGAAGTTGTATGTCTTTAAATTTCTCCGGTAGAGTCTGTCTTTTAAAAGCTGCTTGCATCAGCCTATCTTTATAAATGTAACTGTGGAAGCATACAATTACATCTCTTGGCTTGTCAGCAGGAGTGGACCGTGATCTTAAAGCTCTGTGGGCTCTTACCATTGTGTCAGTTAACCCTTCCGGGGATCCCACGAGTTCTGCAAACAGTTCTCTCAGGAAAATCTGCAGGTCAGCGGTCTCTACAGCTTCTGAGATGCCTCTGAACCGAATGTTGTTTCTGCGAGATCTGCCTTCTATGTCCGCCATTTTAAATTCGAGTTGAGTCATCTGGTCTGCTAGGGTTTCAGAATAGGTGAGCAGATTCGTCTGATCTATGACTAAGTCATCTTGTTTCCGCTCAAGTGCTTCAACTCTCTCGCCAATCTCTGAGATTTCCTTTTTCAGTTCTGCAGAGGAGCGTTGGATTTCCTGAGTAATAGAGCATGTCTGGTTGGCCAGTATATGTTGCAGAGTTGCCTTTGTAATATAATGGTGTGATGGCGCTTCTGAGCGCATGCTTGAGTGGGATTCAGGGTCGCTTAGCTCTTCGTTAGGGACTAAGTTGGGTTCTTTTCCGGATTGTGCAAAATGGTCATAGACAGTCTTTTTGGTGATAGTGGGGGTCTTCCCTTGTCTCCTAGACCCGTGAGGCATGGTGGAAAGACTGAGCAGCTTAGCTGTAAATCAAAGGTTAGTTACAAGTAGGAAGCAGAGAGTCAGCCTGATGAGGTGAGACACTTAGAGATGAAGTGTTGCTGATCTCCCTTACCTTCGTTCAGGCTGTGAATAAAAATTGGTTATCACTCTATAAAAACTAAGGCATTTGCTTGTTATAAGGAACTCCTATAATGACCCTAAAAATAGAAAGTACTGTAAGTGTACTGGTTTCAACTAAGTAAGCTCAAACTGCGGAGCAGGGATAATTATCACCCTTATAGGTTATGGCATTTTTGTTAAGACATCGTTCAATGGACAAAAGTTACAGGTTTCAACAACAGAATGCAGACTTCAATTATTAGGCCCCTAGCACCTCGGGGACATGTGGGATACGACTATACAGAAGGGGAAAAGGATAGTGGAGGTGACCAGCCCAGACTAGCTGGGCTGGAAAGGGATAGGTACTAGGGGATTCTCAGCGACTGATAGTGGTTCGCAAGACACTAAGTGTATGTAGAGGTTTACCTTGCTATTAGAATGTTTAGGGGTGCAATATAATTCTAAGAGGGCAAACCAGAAGTGTAGATAATAGTGGTAGTCCTCAGAGTAAGGTGACTCTCTCCAATCTAGTAGATGGAGAATATGATTAATTTGTGGTCCTTGGTTGTGAAAGAAAAGTATAGGAGTACCTAAGGATGTATGGTGAGAGCTGTTGAGTAGTGTGTTATTATGTGGGAGTTAGGCTAGATCAGTTTATCTATATATATGGGCAGTAAGGGGTAAGTTTTAGGTCCAATCTGGACAGATAGGGTTGTTCAATTTTATGCCGTGCTACTGTTATTAAAAAGTGGCAAAAAACAATGCAATAAATGGAGTAGAGAGGTTATGAGTGTGTTGGGATTTAGGTATGCGTGTTTGTATGTCCAAGTGTATTTAAGTGTAGTGTCTAAGGGTATCCTAAGTTCTGAGGGAGAGTTGGGTGGGTGCTATGATTAAGTTATTTGAGCAGTACCTACAAATCTAAACATGAGTTATAGAAGCAGACATGAAACAAAAACAGAATTTATGCTTACCTGATAAATTACTTTCTCTTGCGGTGTATCCAGTCTACGGATTCATCCTTTACTTGTGGGCTATTCTCCTTCCCTACAGGAAGTGGCAAAGAGAGCACACAGCAGAGCTGTCCATATAGCTCCCCCTCTAGCTCCACCCCCCAGTCATTCGACCAAAGGTTAGGAAGAAAAAGGAGAAACCATAGGGTGCAGTGGTGACTGTAGTTTAAACAAAAAATTTTGACCTGACTTAAATGCCAGGGCGGGCCGTGGACTGGATACACCGCAAGAGAAAGTAATTTATCAGGTAAGCATCAATTCTGTTTTCTCTTGCAAGGTGTATCCAGTCCACGGATTCATCCTTACTTGTGGGATACCAATACCAAAGCTTTAGGACACGGATGAAGGGAGGGAACAAGACAGGTACCTTAAATGGAAGGCACCACTGCTTGCAAAACCTTTCTCCCAAAAATAGCCTCCGAAGAAGCAAAAGTATCGAATTTGTAAAATTTGGAAAAAGTATGCAGTGAAGACCAAGTCGCTGCCTTACAAATCTGTTCAACAGAAGCCTAATTTTTGAAAGCCCATGTGGAAGCCACTGCTCTAGTAGAATTAGCAGTAATTGTTTCAGGAGGCTGCTGGCCAGCAGTCTCATAGGCCAAACGGATAATGCTTTTCAGCCAAAAGGAAAGAGAGGTAGCAGTCGTTTTCTGATCTCTCCTCTTACCAGAATAGTTAACAAACAAGGAGGATGTTTGTCTGAAATCCTTAGTTGCTTGTAAATAGAACTTTAAAGCACGAACTACATCAAGATTGTGTAACAGACGTTCCTTCTTCGAAGAAGGATTAGGACACAGAGAAGGAACAACTATTTCCTGGTTAATATTCTTGTTAGAAACAACTTTAGGAAGAAAACCAGGCTTGGTACGCAAAACTACCTTATCTGCGTGGAACACCAGGTAGGATGAATCACACTGTAAGGCAGATAATTCTGAAACTCTTCGAGCAGAAGAGATAGCTACCAAAAACAACACTTTCCAAGATAACAACTTAATATCTATGGAATGTAAAGGTTCAAACGGAACCCCTTGAAGAACTGAAAGAACTAGATTTAGACTCCATGGCGGAGCCATAGGTTTATAGACAGGCTTGATTCTGACTAAAGCCTGAGCAAACGCTTGAACGTCTGGTACCTCTGCCAGACGCTTGTGTAAAAGGATAGACAGAGCAGATATCTGTCCCTTTAAGGAACTAGCTGACAATCCTTTCTCCAATCCTTCTTAGAGGAAGGACAATATCCTGGGAATCCTAATCTTACTCAACGAGTAACCCTAGGATTCACACCAACCCAGATATTTCCGCCATATGTTATGGTAGATTTCCTGGTGACAGGCTTTCTAGCCTGAATCAGAGTATCTATAACTGACTCAGAGAAACCACGCTTTGATAGAATTAAGCGTTCAATCTCCAAGCAGTCAGACGTAGAGAAACTAGATTTGGATTCTTGAACGGACCCTGTATTAGAAGATCCTGCCTCATTGGCAGTGTCCATGGTGGGACAGATGACATGTCCACTAGGTCTGCATACCAAGTCCTGCGTGGCCACGCAGGCGCTATCAGAATCACCGAAGCCTTCTCCTGCTTGATTCTGGCGACCAGACGAGGGAGAAGGGGAAACGGTGGAAAAACATAAGCCAGATTGAAGGACCAAGGCGCTGCTAGAGCATCTATCAATACAGCCTTGGGGTCCCGGGACCTAGACCCGTAGAGAGGAAGTTTGGTGTTCTGACGGGACGCCATCAGATCCAACTCTGGAGTGCCCCATAGCTGAGTCAGCTGGGCAAACACCTCCGGGTGGAGTTCCCACTCCCCCGGGTGAAAAGTCTGACGACTTAGGAAATCCGCCTCCTAGTTGTCTACTCCTGGGATGTGAATTGCTGAGAGCTGGCAGGAGTGATCCTCCGCCCACCTTATTATTTTGGTTACTTCCGTCATCGCTAGGGAACTCTTTGTTCCCCGATGATTGACGTAAACTACAGTCGTGATGTTGTCCGACTGAAATCTGATGAATTTGGCCGCAGCTAGTTGAGGCCATGCCTGAAGAGCGTTGAATATCGCCCTCAGTTCCAGAATGTTTATTGGGAGAAGCTTTCTTTCAGGGAGTCCCAAACCGCACCCCAGCCTAACAGACTGGCGTCGGTCGTTACAATGATCCACTCTGGTCTGCGGAAACATATTCCCTGAGACAGGTGATCCTGAGACAACCACAAGAGAAGAGAATCTCTGGTCTCCTGGTCCAACTGAATTTGAGGAGACAAATCTGCATAATCCCTATTCCACTGTTTGAGCATGCATAGTTGAAGGTCTGAGGTGTATCCGAGCAAAAGGGACTATGTCCATTGCCACTACCATTAATCCGATTGTCTCCATGCACTGAGCCACAGATGGCCGGGGAATGGAATGAAGAACTCGGCAAGTATTTAAGAGTTTTAATTTTCTGACCTCCGTCAGAAATATTTTCATTTCTACCGGGTCTATTAGAGTCCCTAGGAAGGGAACCCTTGTGAGAGGGGAAAGAGAACTCTTTTTGATGTTCACCTTCCACCCGTGAGACCTCAGAAAGGCCAATACAATCTCCATGTGAGACTTGGCTCTTTGGAAAGACGGCGCCTGAATTAAGATGTCGTCTAGGTAAGGTGCCACCGCTATGCCCCGCGGTCTTAGAACTGCCAGAAGGGACTCTAGCACCTTTGTGAAAATTCTGGGAGCAGTGGCTAAGCCGAAAGGAAGAGCCACAAACTGGTAATGCTTGTCCAGAAAAGCGAACCTGAGAAACTGGTGATGATCTTTGTGGATAGGAATGTGTAGGTATGCATCCTTTAGATCCACGGTAGTCATATATTGACCTTCCTGGATCATTGGTAAGATTATCCGAATGGTCTCCATCTTGAATGATGGGACTCTAAGGAATCTGTTTAGAATTTTTAGATCCAGGATGGGTCTGAAAGTTCCCTCTTTTTTGGGAACCACAAACAGGTTTGAGTAAAAACCCAACCCTTGTTCCGCCATTGGAACTGGGTGGATCACTCCCATTGTATGTAGATCTTCTACACAGCGTAAAAACGCCTCTTTCTTTGTCTGATCTGTAGACAGATGAGAAATGTAGAACCTCCCCCTTTGAAGAGAACCCTTGAATTCTAGAATATATCCCTGGGATACAATATCTAACGCCCAAAGATTGTGTACATCTCTTGTCCAGGCCTGAGCGAAGAGAGAGAGTCTGCCCCCTACTAGATCCGGTCCCGGATCGGGGGCTACCCCTTCATGCTGTCTTGTGGCAGCTGCAGGCTTTTTTGGCCTGTTTACCCTTATCCCAGCCCTGGTAAGGTTTCCAGGTTGCCTTGGACTGTGAAGCGTTAACCTCTTGCTTTGCAGCCGGAGAGGATGAAGCGGGGCCATTCCTGAAATTACGAAAGGAACGAAAATTAGCTTTGTTCTTTGTCTTAAAGGACTTGTCCTGAGGGAGAGCATGGCCTTTTCCCCCGGTGATTTCTGAAATAATCTCTTTCAATTCAGGCCCGAAGAGGGTCTTTCCTTTGAAAGGGATGCTCAAAAGCTTGGATTTAGACGACACATCGGCCGACCAGGACTTTAGCCATAGCGCCCTGCGCGCCAAAATGGCGAAACCTGAATTTTTTGTCGCTAACTTAGCTATTTGGAAAGCAGCGTCAGTGATAAAAGAATTAGCTAGCTTTAGAGCCTTAATTCTATCCATAATTTCCTCATATGAGGTCTCCGACAGGAACGAGTCTTCCAGCGCCTCAAACCAGAAAGTGGCTGCAGTAGTTACAGGAATAATGCAGGCAATAGGCAGGAGAAGAAAACCTTGTTGAAAAAAAATGTTCTTAAGTAAACCCTCTAACTTCTTATCCATAGGGTCTTTAAAAGCACAACTGTCTTCAATTGGTATGTTTGTGCATTTAGCAAGTGAAGAAACAGCCCCATCCACCTTAGGGACCGTCTGCCACGAGTCCCGCACAGGGTCAGATATGGGGAACATTTTCTCAAAAACAGGAGGGGGAACAAAGGGAACACCTGGTCTATCCCACTCCCTAGTAACGATATCCGCAATCCTCTTAGGGAAACGCATCCGTGTAAACAGGGACCTCTAGGTACTTGTCCATTTTACACAATTTCTCTGGGATCACCAAAGGGTCGCAATCATCCAGAGTAGCTAATACCTCCCTAAGCAAAACGCGGAGGTGTTCTAGTTTAAGTTTAAAAGCCAATGTATCTGAATCTGTCTGAGGAGGAACCCTTCCTGAATCAGAGACTTCTCCCTCAGACATCAAATCCCTCACTCCCACTTCAGAGCGTTGTGAGGGTATATCGGATACGGCTACCAAAGCGTCAGAATGCTCATAATCTGTTCTTAAAATGGAGCTATCACGCTTTGCAGGTAACACGGGCAGTTTAGATAAGAAGGCTGTAAGAGAATTATCCATGACTGCCGCTAAGTCTTGTAATGTAAAAGGGTTAGACGCACTAGAGGTACTAGGCGTCGCTTGTGCGGGCGTAACTGGTTGTGACACTTGGGGAGAGGCAGACGGGTTACCCTCGTTACCTTCAGTCTGAGAATCATCTTGGGCCACATTCTTAAGTGCAACAATATGATCTTTAAAGTGTATAGACATATCAGTACAAGTGGGACACATTCTGAGAGGGGGTTCCACCATGGCTTCTAAACACATTGAACAAGGATTTTCCTTAGTGTCAGACATGTTTAACAGACTAGTAGTATACACAAGCAGGCTTAGAAATCACTTTAATCAAATAAAAAACACAATTCGAAAAAAACGTTACTGTGCCTTTAAGAGATAAAAAGAGCACAGAATTTTACAAAACAGTGAAAAATGCAGCAATCCTTTTGAAATGTTCACAGTATGTACCTAAAGCCTTAATAAAATTGCACCACAAGTTGCAAAACGATTAACCTCTTAATGCCCAAACCGGAGCAGCCTAAAGCCAACAACCGGTTAAATTTACTACAGCACCTTGCCACAGCCTTGCTGTGGCCCTACCTGCCCTTAGGGATCAGATTTGGGGGAATATAGCTTCTTTAAGGCCCTCAAACAGCAGCAGGACCCTCCATGTGAAGCAGCATGAACTTCTCTGCAATTCTAACTGCGCATCTGAGGCGCAAAATTAGGCCCCTCCCACTCTACTCCGGAGCTGTGAGGCCTAAGAAATCACTCCAAAGTGAATAAAAAGTAGCCATGTGGGTAATAACCCCAGAAAGAACCCAAAAGGGCTTTCAAAGTGTCTTGCAAACGATATTCCTTAGCTAAACAATCGATTGCCCTGAATAAGTGTCAACCAGCATAATTAGCCCTGTTATGTAAACATTCAATTCCTTACTAAGTCTGTGAACATAGCTTACCCTCCCCTCATGGGGATATTGTCAGTCTCTTCTAGCATTATCTCAGTCTTGTCTAGAAATAAATGACTGAACATACCTTATTGCAGTTCACCCTGCAAACTGTTCCCCCCAACTGAAGTTTTCTGGTACTCCTCAGTAGCTAATACCTCCCTAAGCAAAACGCGGAGGTGTTCTAGTTTAAGTTTAAAAGCCAATGTATCTGAATCTGTCTGAGGAGGAACCCTTCCTGAATCAGAGACTTCTCCCTCAGACATCAAATCCCTCGCTCCCACTTCAGAGCGTTGTGAGGGTATATCGGATACGGCTACCAAAGCGTCAGAATGCTCATAATCTGTTCTTAAAACGGAGCTATCACGCTTTGCAGGTAACACGGGCAGTTTAGATAAGAAGGCTGTAAGAGAATTATCCATGACTGCCGCTAAGTCTTGTAATGTAAAAGGGTTAGACGCACTAGAGGTACTAGGCGTCGCTTGCGCGGGCGTAACTGGTTGTGACACTTGGGGAGAGGCAGACGGGTTACCCTCGTTACCTTCAGTCTGAGAATCATCTTGGGCCACATTCTTAAGTGCAACAATATGATCTTTAAAGTGTATAGACATATCAGTACAAGTGGGACACATTCTGAGAGGGGGTTCCACCATGGCTTCTAAACACATTGAACAAGGATTTTCCTTAGTGTCAGACATGTTTAACAGACTAGTAGTATACACAAGCAGGCTTAGAAATCACTTTAATCAAATAAAAAACACAATTCGAAAAAAACGTTACTGTGCCTTTAAGAGATAAAAAGAGCACAGAATTTTACAAAACAGTGAAAAATGCAGCAATCCTTTTGAAATGTTCACAGTATGTACCTAAAGCCTTAATAAAATTGCACCACAAGTTGCAAAACGATTAACCTCTTAATGCCCAAACCGGAGCAGCCTAAAGCCAACAACCGGTTAAATTTACTACAGCACCTTGCCACAGCCTTGCTGTGGCCCTACCTGCCCTTAGGGATCAGATTTGGGGGAATATAGCTTCTTTAAGGCCCTCAAACAGCAGCAGGACCCTCCATGTGAAGCAGCATGAACTTCTCTGCAATTCTAACTGCGCATCTGAGGTGCAAAATTAGGCCCCTCCCACTCTACTCCGGAGCTGTGAGGCCTAAGAAATCACCCCAAAGTGAATAAAAAGTAGCCATGTGGGTAATAACCCCAGAAAGAACCCAAAAGGGCTTTCAAAGTGTCTTGCAAACGATATTCCTTAGCTAAACAATCGATTGCCCTGAATAAGTGTCAACCAGCATAATTAGCCCTGTTATGTAAACATTCAATTCCTTACTAAGTCTGTGAACATAGCTTACCCTCCCCTCATGGGGATATTGTCAGTCTCTTCTAGCATTATCTCAGTCTTGTCTAGAAATAAATGACTGAACATACCTTATTGCAGTTCACCCTGCAAACTGTTCCCCCCAACTGAAGTTTTCTGGTACTCCTCAGTCCTGTATGGGAACAGCAGTGGATTTTAGTTACAACATGCTAAAATCATTTTCCTCTCAGCAGAAATCTTCATCACTTTTCTGTTAGAGAGTAAATAGTACAAACCGGTACCATTTAAAATAACAAACTTTTGATTGAAGATAATAAAAACTACAATTCTAACACCACATTCACTTTACTCTCCCGAGAGAGACCCTAGTGCTTAGAGCCGGCAAAGAGAATGACTGGGGGGTGGAGCTAGAGGGCGAGCTATATGGACAGCTCTGCTGTGTGCTCTCTTTGCCACTTCCTGTAGGGAAGGAGAATATCCCACAAGTAAAGGATGAATCCGTGGACTGGATACACCTTGCAAGAGAAAACCACAACACTCCACTCTGTTCGTGTACAACAGAGAACATAAGCTGATGCAGCAGCGAGGTATGAGGCAGTTAAAGAGTCACTTAGTTTCTCAAGGTATTGCTCTAGAAGAGAGCTTAGTGAGTATGTGTTAGACAGAGTCTAGGATTTCCTGCACAATAGCCAAATGAGTGTACTGTAGGGGTACAATTCAGGATTGAAACAAAATATGTCCCTTCTAGGAACTATGGCAAGAAGGTATACTCAGTTTCTAATAGGTCATGTAAGGCTCTCTAGGCTGATAGAGTCTGAGGACTCAGGAGAGTGAGATACTGTGTATACTCCAATTGAGGTAGGTCTTCTGTCCCCACGAAGTTAATAAAGCAGAGAGAAGTAAAGCCCCAATTGTGCAAGGATGTTTCTAAAGGAGGCCTGGATATCAATGTGGATATTCTTCTTAGCACCCTGTAATTACTGTGGAGATAAGATTGTTATTGTATACGAGCTTGTGTCAGAGGGCGGCTAGGGCCTAACAGGGTAACCTGTGGCCTCTTAGGGAGCCGGTTAATTAAGCTACCACCTGCCTTACGGCTCGTTTGGGCCTAAACCCCTTAGTCTCAAGATGTAGTGGTAAGCTGGGGTGCAAGTGATATTGTGTGATTCAAGACTTTGTGTCCGAAGGGTCCCCTCTAGAGCCTCCTGCCCCCTTATCAGGCCCCTCTCACCTTTGGCAATGTGGCGTGGACGTTGGGCGAAGTGTGGTCCTGGGAGCTGAATGTCAAGTCCTGCACGGGCTTCGCTCCCCTCAGCTCACTATCCGCAAGCTGGCCCCTCTGATTTGACTGGGTCTCCTCTCCAGCGGGACTGTGTAAGGATCTGTTCGATCGGCCTCCGGCCGCACTTGATCTCGGTGAGCAGGGAAGGGGAGACACCCGGCAAGATGGAGGAGTTGCACACCAAATGGCGCAAGTAGGAGAAGTACTTGGGTCTCGGCCCGCAGGGGTCCCACAAGATGCTCTTTGATGATGATGGCAGGTGAGCCTGTAAACCGCTGGAAGGTAGGCTGATGTGATCTTGATGACTGTACTCCGGCGGGTGGGTAGGGAGGCAAGGTGGAGTGTTGCGGTGGTGTTGCCTAGCGTCCCTCGTGTGTCTCTGGTGGTAAGCTTGGAGGGCTCAACGCCTTGTGAGGAAGACAGTTAGCAGCAGTTTATTGCTCCGGAGCGGATCCCCGACCCTCCGGAGCAGCTGCGTAATATTCCCCAAGATGGTAGGTTTAAGTCTGGCCTGACTGTCACTAGGGGCTAGAAGTCTCCACAGGGTAATCAAATTCTAGGTTTGACGTTGTAGTTGCAGTTTTATGTGTAGAAAGTAGTATAATTAAGGCACAAAAGCACTTTAAAAGCTCTCAAAGTCAGCAGCTCATCTATAGCACGTCTGTCTCTGTTAGCGGTTAACTCCGCCCCCCCATATACTCTATTTTAAATAAATAAGTAGATTTGTCAGTGTCAATGTCTGAGGAAGGATCTTCTGTCTCAGATAGATCCTCATCAGAAGAGAATAAATTATTATGTTGTTGGTCATTTGAAATTTCATCAGCTAAATGAGAAGTTTTAAAAGACCTTTTAGGTTTATTAGAAGGTGGAAATGCAGACAAAGCCTTCATAATAGAATCAGAAACAAATTCTTTAAAATTTACAGGTATATCATGCACATTAGAAGTTGAAGGAACTGCAACTGGCAATGTACTATTACTGATGGAAACACTATCTGCATGTAAAAGTTTATCATGACAACTATTACAAATGACATTCGGTAAAATAATTTCTACAATTTTGCAACAAATGCACTTAGCTTTGGTAGAACCGATGTCAGGCAGCAATGTTCCAGCAGAAACTTCTGAGACAGGATCAGATTGGGACATCTTGCTCAATGTAAGAGAAAAAACAACATATAAAGCAAAATTATCTATTTCCTTATATAACAGTTTCAGGAATAGGAAAAAATGCAATAGCATAGGCCTCTGATAGAAAAAAGCAAGAGGCAAACATACAAGGGTTATTGAAATAATGAAAAAGTTTGGCGCCAAGAATGACGCACAACGTAACGTAAACTTTTTTGCCGCCAAAAAATAACCGGAAATTACACACTCGCGTCACTAATGACGCCACCGTGTGAAAGGTCTCGGCGTCACGTATATGAAGTTGCGTCATAAACGTATTTTTTCACGCCAAAAATATTTTCGCGCCAAGAATGACGCACCCGCGGGCCTAATACCCGCAATTGCAAGAAGTAGTCAATTGAAAAAAAAGACTAAACCCCAGGTAAGAAATACATTTCTTAAAATGTTTATATTCCCCAAATATGAAACTGACAGTCTGCAGAAGGAAATTCATGAACCTGATTCATGGCAAATATAAGTACAATACATATATTTAGAACTTTATATAAATGCATAAGTGCCAAACCATAGCTGAGAGTGTCTTAAGTAATGAAAACATACTTACCAAAAGACACCCATCCACATATAGCAGATAGCCAAACCAGTACTAAAACAGTTATTAGTAGAGGTAATGGTAAATTGAGAGTATATCGTCGGTCTGAAAAGGGATGTAGGAGATGAATCTCTACAACCGATAACAGAGAACCTATGAAATAGACCCCCATTAGGGAAATCATTGTATTCAAATAAGTGATACTCCCTTCAAGTCCCTCTGACATTCGCTGTACTCAGAGGAATCGGGCTTCAACAATGCTGAGAAGCGCATATCAATGTAGAAATCTTAGCACAAACTTACTTCACCACCTCCATAGGAGGCAAAGTTTGTAAAACTGAATTGTGGGTGTGGTGAGGGGTGTATTTATAGGCATTTTGAGGTTTGGGAAACTTTGCCCCTCCTGGTAGGATTGCATATCCCATGTCACTAGCTCATGGGATAAGCGCTGTGGGTTAATAGAGATGAGATTGTTGGTATTGCTTGACCTAGAGTTTTTTGCAGTGGGAGACAGAGTGAGAGTGCAAAAGTGTGGTGATTGCTGCAGGGCCAGGGTTAGGAGAGACATCACCAGCAGCAAGCAGTAGTAGTAGTGAGAGTGACAGAAGGTGAGAGTGAGATTTGTAGGAGCGCGTATGACTAGACACAGGAGAGTTAGAGGGGGAAGTGTTTCTAAGAAAACAGAGTAGTTCATGAGAGGACAGCATAGGGGATGAGAGAAGGGAGGGTGAGATATGGATAGTGTGGGGATTGTTGTTATAGGAACATGCAGTGAGGTTTAGGAGAAGGGCAGACAGAGAGAGCTGAAAATACAAAGAGCGCATTGTGTAAAAGTAAAGTTAAGTTTACCTGTTAGTGGGACTGCAGTTTCCACCTCCAGGGAGTAGCTCTGACGTTTAGAATCAGAGAGCCACGGCTCAACTGATCCTGTGGGCTGTTGTATGTAGCATTGAGAGTTCAGAACTGATTCTGTGCAGCTGTTACAAGCAGTCTAGCTAATGACAAGAAGAGTGTTGAAGGTGCGCTAAGGGAGTGTAAACCTCCCTTTAAGAACCTCCTCCAAGTGTTCCTGTAGTGTATTGAAATAGTAATTGTAGGGTAGAGGGCGCTATATAAGCTTAAACACTGAGATATAAATGGACCGCTAATATAAGGTTTGTTTATTAAGTCTGTGAGATATATCTATATCAACTGTAAACTATAGAACCATAGAGAATTAGACTTATGTATAAAGTATTGGTGAAAATCAATTGAATGAATATTTCTACACAATATTTCATTTGTGCACAAATATTCACTCAATTGATTTTCACCAATAGTTAAGTAATTTAAAGTTTATTAGGATAAGACATTCACAGCCAAACAATACCCTCTGAACAAGTAGGACTGATTCTTCATAAATACTTAGCTTCTACTTCTATAGTTTACAGTTGATATAGATTTATCTCACACACTTAATAAACAAACCTAATACAGTCGTATGCAAAAGTTTAGGCACTCCTGACAATTTCAATGATTTTCATTTATAAATAATTGGGCGTTTGGATCAGCAAATTCATTTTGATCTGCATAAATTTGGGCACCCCAATAGAAATATTGCATCAATATTTAATAGAGCCTCCTTTAACAGAAATAACAGCCTCTAGACGCTTCCTATAGCCTGTAATGAGTGTCTGGATTCTGGATGAAGGTATTTTAGACCATTCCTCCTGTTCAGTCAGGTTTGATGGTTGCCGAGCATGGACAGCCCACTTCAAATCACCCCACAGATTTTCAATGATATTCAGGTCTGGGGACTGGGATGGCCATTCCAGAACATTGTACTTGTTCCTCTGCATAAATGCCAGAGTAGAATTTGAGCAGTGTTTTGGGTCGTTGTCTTGTTGAAATATTTAGCCCCGGCATAAATTCAACTTTGTGACTGATTCCTCAACATTATTCTCAAGTATCTGCTGATATTGAGTGGAATCCAAGCGACACTCAACTTAAACAAGATTCCCAGTACCGGCCCTGGCCACACAGCCCAACAGCATGATGGAACATCTACCAAATGTTACTGTGTTTGTCTTGGAATGCTGTGTTCTTTTGCCCCCATGCATAGCTCAATCTTTGTTTCATCAGTCCACAGCACCTTCTTCCAAAATTTAGCTGGCTTGTCCAAATGTGTGTTTGTGGCATGTGTGCAGAAAAGGCTTCTTCCGCATCACTCTCCCATACAGCTTCTCTTTGTGCAAAGTGTGCTGAATTGTTGAATGATGCACAGTGACACCATCTGTAGCAAGATGATGTTGTAGGTCTTTGGAGGTGGGCTGTTTTTGACGGTTCTCACCATCCTTTGCCTCTCTGATATTTTACTTGGCTTGCCACTTCTGGTCTTAACAAGAACTGTGCCTATGGTCTTCCATTTCCTCATTATGTTCCTCACAGTGGACACTGACAGCTTAAATCTCCGTGATAGCTTTTTGTAGCCTTCCCCTACACCATAATGTTGAACAATCTTTGTTTTCAGGTCATTTGAGAGTTGTTTTGAGGCCCCCATGTTGCCACTCTTCAGAGGAGAGTCAAAGAGAACAACAACTTGAAATTGACCACCTTAAATACATTTTCTCATGATTGGATGCACCTGTCTATGAAGTTCAAGGCATAATGGGCTCACCAAACCAATTGTGTGTCCAATTAATCAGTGCTAGGTAGTTACAGGTATTCAAATCAACAAAATGACAAGGGTGCCCAAATGTATGCACCTGTCTAATATAGTTTGGATGCATATTGCACATTATCTGTTAATCCAATAAACCTAATTTCACTACTGAAATATTACTGTGTCCTTCAGTTATTTGATAGATCAAAATGAAATTGCTGATACAAACACCCAATTATTTATAAATGAAAACCACTTGCAAATTAGAGGGGGGGGGGGGGGTGACAGGATGCATGAAAGTTAGACAGACTGATAAAATGATTACAGGTAGACGAAATGGAGACAGAGGAAATGGTTACCAGAGAATTCTAGCAGACATTAAAGGGGCATTTAAAAGCAGTCAGGGGGCAGAAGTAGGAAGACATACCAGAGAAATCTAGCAGAAATTAAAGGGGCGTTTAAAAGGAGTCAGGGAGGCAGAAGCAAGAAGACATACCAGAGAATTCTAGCAGAAATTAAAGGGGCGTTTAAAAGCAGTCAGGGAGGCAGAAGCTATTATGTTGTTGTTCTGTGTGTAACCAATATGCTCGATATGTTCTGTGTGTATTTAGCACTCGATTCAGTGTATTTGTTGTTCTAAAATTTTGTTTTTGGCTATGTAACAGGATTTGCCAAACAGTAAATATATACATTTGTCAATTCTGTTTTAAGATTAAGGTTTTAACCCCTTAATGACCACAGCACTTTTCCATTTTCTGTCCGTTTGGGACCAAGGCTATTTTTACATTTCTGCGGTGTTTGTGTTTAGCTGTAATTTTCCTCTTACTCATTTACTGTACCCACACATATTATATACCGTTTTTCTCGCCATTAAATGGACTTTCTAAAGATATCATTATTTTCATCATATCTTATAGTTTACTATAAAAAAATTATAAAATATGAGTAAAAAATGGAAAAAAACACACTTTTTCGACCCCCAAAATCTGTTACACATCTACAACCACCAAAAAACACCCATGCTAAATAGTTTCTAAATTTTGTCCTGAGTTTAGAAATACCCAATGTTTACATGTTCTTTGCTTTTTTTGTAAGTTATAGGGCCATAAATACAAGTAGCACTTTGCTATTTCCAAACCATTATTTTTCAAAATTAGCGCTAGTTACATTAGAACACCGATATCTTTCAGGAATCTCTGAATATCCATTGACATGTATATATTTTTTTTTAGTAGACATCCCAAAGTATTGATCTAGGCCCATTTTGGTATATTTCATGCCATCATTTCGCCGCCAAATGCGATTAAATACAAAAAATTGTTCACTTTTTCACAAATTTTTTCACAAACTTTTGGTTTCTCACTGAAATTATTTACAAACAGCTTGTGCAATTATGGCTTAAATGGTTGTAAATTCTTCTCTGGGATCCCCTTTGTTCAGAAATAGCAGACATATATGACTTTGGCATTACTTTTTAGCAATTAGAAGGCTGCTAAATGCCACTGCGCACTACACGTGTATTATGCCCAGCAGTGAAGGGGTTAATTAGGGAGCATGTAGGGAGCTTTTAGAGGTAATTTTAGCTTTAGTGTAGTGTAGTACACAACCCCAAGTATTGATCTAGGCCAATTTTGGTATATTTCATACCACCATTTCACCGCCAAATGCGATTAAATTAAAAAAACGTTACATTTTTCACAATATTAGGTTTCTCACTGAAATCATTTACAAACAGCTTGTGCAATTATGGCACAAATGGTTGTAAATGCTTCTCTGGGATCCCCTTTGTTCAGAAATAGCAGACATATATGTCTTTGGCGTTGCTTTTTGGTAATTAGAAGGCCGCCAAATGCTGCTGCGCATCACACGTGTATTATGGCTAGCAGTGATGGGGTTAATTATGTAGCTTGTAGGGAGCTTGCAGGGTTAATTTTAGCTTTAGTGTAGAGCTCAGCCTCCCACCTGAAACATCAGACCCCCTGATCCCTCCCAAACAGCTCTTTTCCCTCCCCCACCCCACAATTGTCCCCGCCATCTTAAGTACTGGCAGAAACTCTGCCAGTACTAAAATAAAAGCTATACTTGGTTTTTTGGGGGTTTTTTCTTAGCATATTTACATATGCTACTGTGTAGGATCCTCCCTTAGCCCCCAACCTCACTGATCCCCCACCAAAAAGATCTCTAACCCTCCCCCTCTGCCTTAATGGGCGCCATCTTGGGTACTGGCAGCTGTCTGCCAGTACCCAGTTTAGTAAAAAAAGTGCTTTTTTTTTTTATTTACTTGCCCTTTTCTGTAGCTTCCCCCCCAGATCAACCCCCACCCCTTCCAGATCTCTTAGATTATTTATTGATTTATAATAAAGGTTGTTAAAAGTTAAAAAAAAAACTTTATTTTTCTGAAGTGTAGCGGTTCCCTCCCGCTCCCGCCCCGTGCACGTGCCCGCCCACCAACCCCCGTGCATGCGCGCGCTCCCGTGCGCGCTCCCGTCTGTCCCGCCCCCGATCCCGCCCCCCTCCACTATATTCGGCACATCGATGGCCGCCCACCCGCCTCCCAGACTTGCTCCCACCCACCAACGATACCGGCCACCGATGTCCGGTGCAGAGAGGGCCACAGAGTGGCTCTCTCTGCATCGGATGGCCATGGGGGGTTATTGCAGGATGCCTCGATATCGAGGCATCACTGCAGTAACCGGAAAGCAGCTGGAAGCGAGCAGGATCGCTTCCAGCTGCTTTCCAGACCAAGGACGTACGCCACACGTCCTCGGTCATTAACTGTATTTTTTATGAGGACGTGTGGCATACGTCCTTGGTCGTTAAGGTGCGACTGTTACTCTTCGAGTATGGCGGCTGTTTCCATGACGACCCTTGAGTTGGTTAATGATTGGAGTCAACTAGTATATAAGGTTGAGTCAGTATGTGATGGGTTATCCTATGACTATGTGGTCCATGTGTTGAGTGTTGTTCTATTTTAAGATGCTCCAATAAAGACTATGTTTTAACTATTCCTAGATCCTTGAAGTGCTGCCAATATTTTCTTCTATACTCTCTGCACCATTGACAAAGCATACAAAGCTGAAGAGGTCTCATGTAAAAACAAGCAAATAGAATTGCAAATGAAGCTGCAATCATAATACCTAGAACTTCCATACAAAGAACAACCAAAGGGAAAGAGAAGGCCCAGACAGGCCGACACCAATCTTAACCTTCTCTGCTGTTAGAAAAAGACTGATGGAAGTGGAATCTATTTGAAATTCCAAAAGTTACCTTTGTTTAAGGAATCAAAGAACTCTTTGAAAAATTGATCCTCCAACCATGTTGTTGAAGAAACAACAAGAGTCGGGTGATGTAAGATTTTGCTAACGGAAAAGATGGAGCTCAAACTAAGATGTCGTCAAGTTATGGAAACACTGCAATACATTAAACTCCTGGATGGCCTCTCACCACCTAAGAATAAACATGTCCAAGACCGAACTACTTCTAATTCCCCCCCTCTAACTCTACTCCAGTTTCTAATTATTCTATCACTGTTGGCGGCACCACTATCTCACCCCAAATCCGCTACTTCGGAGTCACGCTTGACTCAAATCTGTCCTTCATTCCCCACATCATATTGCTCTCTTCATCCTGCCGCAACCACCTACGCAATATCTCCAAAATTTGTCCGTTTCTAAGTACTGAAACTACTAAACGGCTAATCCACTCCCTGGTAATTTCCCAACTTGACTACTGTAACAACTTACTAACTGGCCTCCCTCTCTCCCCTCCAATCCATCCTAAATGCATCTGCCAGGCTAATCCACCTCTCTTGACGCTCTGTTTCTGCTGCAGCTCTCTGTCAGTCCCTTCACTGGCTCCCCATTCACAATAGAGTTAAATTCAAAATTCTCACCCTGACCTACAAAGCCCTTACCAATGCTGCCCCACCCTACCTGTCCTCACTTATCAACAAATATACTCCTGCCCGCCCCCTAAGATCCAACAATGACCTGCTTCTTGCATCCTCTACCATCACCTCCTCTCATGCTAGACTACAGGACTTCTCTCGTGCGGCACCAACCCTCTGGAAAGCACTTCCTCGTGCTGTCAGACTTGCCCCTAACCTCGCCTCCTTTAAACGTTCCATAAAGACCTTTCTGTTCAGGGAAGCTTATCACCCGACTTATTAACCAACTAACTTCCCTTAACTAATAGTTGCCCTCTATCTCCTCACTAATATTCTCACCTTTGCAGTCCCCATCTCCTGTTTTCCATCCTCCTACCCATCTAGATTGTAAGTTCCCACGGGAATAGGGCCCTCAATTCCCCCTGTATTTGTCTGTAAAATTTTGTCTTTTATCGTATTGTTTGTCCATTGTACTGTTATCCTTATACCCATGGGCAGCGCTGCGGAATCTGTTGGCACTTTATAAATAAAGAATAATAATAATAATTAAACTCTGATCACAGACAAAAGGGCACCCAGAAAATTTTTGAACATTTTTGGAGCTGTAGCCAGACTAAAACTGAAAAGGCCTGTCCAGAAAAGTAAACCTCATAAACTGGTAATGTTCCCTGTGAATTTGAACATGAAAATAAGTATTCTTTAAATCTACCAAGTAGAACGAAAGCAGAATAGACTGAATAGTTTCCATTTGGAACGATGGAATCCTTACAAACTTTTTCAGGGCTTTCAGATATAGAACTGGTCTGAAAGTACCTTCTTATATTTTAATAAAATACCATCCCCTGTCCTGCAAAGGAACTGGAAAATTCACTCCCATAGCTTCCAGATCTGAGACAGACTGGAGAAAAGCTTAAGCTTTTACAGGTTTTCTTGGAACATTGGACAGAAAAAACCTTCCCCTAGGAGGCCTTGTTTTTAATCCTTTTCAATATACCTGAGAAACTATATTCAGAACCCAGGGATCTGGAACAGACAAACCAAACCTCCTGAAAAAGGCTTAACCTGCCCCCTACCAGAACCTCTGGATCAGGGGCTGTACCTTCATGAAGTTTTTGGAATAGGGATAGATTTGTTACCCTGTCTTGACTTGTTCCAGTTAACACTAGGTCTACAGACTGAGCCAGAAGTGATTTGCTTCTAAGCAGAGGAATCAACCTCTTGTTCCTTATTATGACGAAAGGAACTAAAACAATTGGGAACTTTAGATTTTCCTCTGGACTTTTTTTTTTTTACTTGAGGAAGAAAGGTCCCTTTACCTCAAGTAACAGCAGATATTATAGACTGTAAATCAGAACCAAACAGCTTCTTTCTCTGGAATGAAATACAATCTGGACTTTGACACTATATAAGCAAACCAGGAAATAAAAGAATTGCCACTTCTGAGTAAACCCAAAAGATTTGCACTAGCAGTCTAATCTGAACACTATTCGGAAAGACTAGACAACCAATAAGTTGAAGAAGCAGCCTGCTTGTTAAAAGGCCCTTCTATGAAAAGACTCTAATTTTCCATCTAAAGGGTCTTTCAAAAAGAGGTGCTGTCTTCCAAAGGAATAGTAGTATGTTTAGCCAGAGTGGAAATGGCCCCATCCACCTTAGGAACAGCCTGCCACAAATCAACATTAGCAGCAGGTAAAGGATATAACTTTTAAAACCTTGCAAAAGGAGTAAATTAATTACCTGGCTTAGACCATTACCTAAAAATCATGTCAGAAATAGCATCAGTGAAAACCTCAGGGAGATTAACAACTGTCTTAAAACTGAATTTAAATGCTTACAAGGCTCATTATCAGAAACATTTGGATCTTTAACCCCTAAAGTAATTAAGATGAACATGTTCAACTTTAAACAAAAAAAAGAAAAAGAGGAAATATCAGTTTCATCATCAGAGAAAACAGTATTCGTGGCTTCAGGGCACATAGAACTTGTGCAAGGTAAAATCTGAACAGACCTTTTACGCTTGTGAGAACCTGCAGTGGAAGGAAGGAGAAGGGCTTGATAAATCAAGCCCTAAGTGAAACATTATCAACATTCTCCTGTAATGAACAAACAGAAGGTGCATTAATACTCAAAGAAACAGCATGAGGTTGGTCTGATTGCATTAATAATAATGAGCTTAAGACGATACCTCAGCTTTTTTTTACAATAAGCACACATAATGGTAGAAAGGTATTCAGGGTTATATTTAGGGACATAATCAGACAGCACCATTATAGCATATGACAAAGCAATGCAATAAACACCATAAACCCCCTTAAAAAGCTCTCGAGGAATGAAAATCACTTACCCCCTCTCCTAAGTAGCATTCAAAAATAAACTCACAGGTACAATACTTGCTAAGATGAACTGCAAAACAAAGCAGGAGAGCAATATTACATCCGAAAGGCAAATAAAGCACATCAGAAAGAAGAAAACACGTATGATAAAAAAACTAACAGCTATACGGTATTTAGAGCGCCAAAAGCCAAATGCGCATAGCCGCAGACAAATGTGCCCTAACCCAACATGCGTAAAGCAGCCAAAGCACAAAATTAACTTTAATAAAACTAAAGAAAAGCATTAACCCGATGTGCACAACCCCGACACGCGTAAACCAAAAGGCCGACACACGAAATTCAAATTAAGCATGCCAAAAAAAGCCAAAGCATGCAAAATAGCAAGGAAAATAATGGAAAGGATTCTGTCCCATGGCCATATATATTAGCAAATATATATATATATATATATATATATATATATATATATATATATATATATATAAACTAAAAAATAATTAAATAGTGCCCATAACATAGCTATAGTGTATCTAACTGTTTAAATTATTCTAACCAATAGACATTTGTCCACCAGCAAAACAGCTGACAGCAACATATCAGCAGAGGCTATGGACTAGATTTTAGATCCATAAAGGGAGGCAAAAGACAAGCCCTTGCGACCAAATATGGAAGGTTTATGAAATATTTCCCATGAGGTGAAAAAAGAATTACAAACCATACCCCATATATATCACTATGACACCAGGCCTCAATACCCCATATATCCATCTGAAACCAGGCTTCAATAAAGACTGAAAACTGCTCTCTATAAAGAATCAATTGTACATTCATTTTTTTAACTACCTCTAACGAAGGCAAAGGATGAGGTATGTGTGAGGTGGGAGGGGTTTTATAGAGCTCTTGGGGGTTGGGAATGTTTGCCTCCTCTTAATGGTAGAGAAGAGTAATGGAGTAATGGATCGTGGGACTCTCACTACCTGTATGAAAAAAATCATGTGGAGGATAGGCCATTGCTGCAACCACAAGCTAAACAGAGAGAAATGACAACCATCATTTGACTCTGAAAAAAATAAATGCTGGAGTAAAATTAAGGCTGAAGTAGATAAATCCAAACACTTCTAAGAAGTTTTCACCTACTAAACATGGCATTGCAGTCGCCAGCTCTGAATAAAGAGGTTAAGAAAAAACATAATTTATGCTTACCTGATAAATTTATTTCTCTTGTAGTGTATCCAGTCCACGGATCATCCATTACTTATGGGATATATTCTCCTTCCCAACAGGAAGTTGCAAGAGTCCACCCACAGCAAAGCTGCTATATAGCTCCTCCCCTAACTGCTATTACCAGTAATTCGACCGAAAACATGCAGAGAAAGGAAAACCATAGGGTGCAGTGGTGACTGTAGTTTAATGGAAAAATTACCTGCCTTAAAGTGACAGGGCGGGCCGTGGACTGGATACACTACAAGAGAAATAAATTTATCAGGTAAGCATAAATTATGTTTTCTCTTGTTAAGTGTATCCAGTCCACGGATCATCCATTACTTATGGGATACCAATACCAAAGCTAAAGTACACGGATGATGGGAGGGACAAGGCAGGTACTTAAACGGAAGTTACCACTGCCTGTAAAAAACCCTTTCTCCCAAAAATAGCCTCCGAAGAAGCAAGGTATCAAATTTGTTAAATTTGAAAAAGTATGAAACGCAGACCAAGACTCCGTCTTGTAATCTGTTCAACAGAAGCCACATTTAAAAAAGGCCCAAGTGAAAACCACAGCTCTAGTAGAATGAGCTGTAATCCCTTCAGGAGGCTGCTGTCCAGCAGTCTCATAAGCTAAATGAATTATGCTTTTTAACCAAAAAGACAGAGAGGTTGCTGAAGTCCTTTGACCTCTCCTCTGTCCAGAATAGACAACAAACAAGGTGAATGTTTGATGATAATCTGTAGTAGCTTGTAAGTAAAACTTTAAAACACGAACCACGTCCAAATTGTGTAATAGACGTTCCTTCTTTGAAGAAGGATTAGGATACAAGAATGGAACAACAATCTCTTGAGTGATATTCTTGTTAGATACCACCTTAGGTAAAAACCCAGGTTGGTACACAGGACTACCTTATCCGTACGGAGAACCAGATAAGGAGAATCACATTGCAACGCAGATAACTCGGAGACTCTATGAGCCGAGGAAATAGCTACCAAAAAGGAACTTTCCAAGATAGAAGTTTGATATCTATGGAATGAAAAGGTTCAAATGGAACTCCTTGAAGAACCTTAAGAACCAGCTTTAAGCTCCATGGCGGAGCAACATTTTTAACCACAGGCTTGGTTCTAACCAAAGCCTGACCAAATACCTGAACGTCTAGAATACCTGCCAGACGCTTGTGCAAAAGAATAGACAGAGTAGAAATCTGTCCTTTTAAAGAACTAGCTGACAACCCTTTTCTCAAAATCATCTTGGAGAAAAGATAATATCCTGGGAATCCAGACTTTACTCCATGAGTAACCCTTGGATTCATAACAATAAGATATTTACACCATATCTTATGTTAAATTTTCCTAGAGACAGGCTTTTATGCCTGTATTAAGGTATCAATTACTGACTCGGAGAAGCCATGCTTTGATAACATCAAGCGTTCTGTCTCCAGGCAGTCCATCTCAGATTAGTTATATTTAGATGGTTGAAAAGACCCTGAGGTAGAGGGTCCTGTCTCAGAAGCAGAGACCGTGGTGGAAAGGATGACATGTCCACCAGATCTGCATACCAGGTCCTGCTGTCAAAAGCACCAAAGCACTCTCCTGCTTGATCTTGTGCAAAACGGAGGGAATTCCCACTCCCCCAGATGAAAAGTCTGACGACTTAGAAAATCTGCCTCCCAGTTCTCAACACCTGGGATAGGGATAGCTTTTAGACAAGAGTGAGTCTCTGTCCAGTGAATTATTTTAAGACTTCTAACATTGCTAGGGAACTTCTGTTCCCCCTTGATGGTTGATGTAAGCCACAGTCGTGATATTGTCCGACTGAAATATGATGTACCTCAGAGTTGCTAACTGAGGCCAAGTCTGAAGAGCATGGAATATCGCTCCCAGTTCCAGAATATTCATTAGAAGGAGGGTCTCCTCCTGAGTCCACTATCCCTGAGCCTTCAGGGAGTTCCAGACTGTATCCCAACCTAAAAGGCTGGCATCTGTTGTAACAATTGTCCCATCTGACCTGCGGAAGGTCATACCCTTGGACAGATGGACCCGAGATAGTCACCAGAGAAGAGAATCTCTGGTTTCTTGGTCCGGATTTAACAGGAGAACAAATCTGTGTAATCCCCGTTCCTCTGGCTGAGCATGCATAGTTGCAGTGGTCTGAAATGTAGGTGTGCAAACGGTACTATGTCCCTTGCCGCTACCATTAAGCCGATTACATTCATGTACTGAGCCACCAAAGGGCGCGGATGGAATGAAGAACACGGCAGAAATTTAGAAACTTTGACAACCTGGACTCCGTCAGGTAAATTTTAATTTCTACAAAATCTATCAGAATCCCTAGGAGGGAAACCCTTGATATTGGGGATAGAGAACTCTTTCCTTGTTCACTTTCCACCCATGCGATCTCAGAAATGCCAGTACTACGTCCGTATGAGACTTGGCAACTTGGATGTTTGACGTCTGTATCAGGATGTCGTCTAAATAAGGGGCCACTTCTATGCCCCGCGGCCTAAGGACCGCCAAAGTGACCCCAGAACCTCCATAAAGATTCTAGGGGCTGTAGTTAACCCAAAGGAAAGAGCTACAAACTGGTAATGCCTGTCTAGAAAGGCAAACCTGAAAAACCGATGGTGATCTTTATGCATCGTAATGTGAGGATAAGCATCCTTCAAATCCATTGTAGTCCTCTATTGACTCTCCTGGATCATAGTTAAGATGGTACGAATAGTTTCCATCTTA
Organism: Bombina bombina; assembly: GCF_027579735.1. Lineage (NCBI taxonomy): Eukaryota > Metazoa > Chordata > Amphibia > Anura > Bombinatoridae > Bombina > Bombina bombina. Next base: position 1,409,925,671 of record NC_069500.1, read on the forward strand.
AATGATAGAATTCTAAAGAATTTGTTTAAGATCTTTTAGATCCAAAATAGGTCTGAAGGTTTCCTTTCCTTGGGAACCACAAACCGATTTGAGGAAAACTGTGTCCCTGTTCCTCTATTGGAACTGAATGGGTCACGTACACAATGCAAGAATGTCTCTTTCTTTATCTGGTTTGCAGATAAATGTGAAAGGCAAAAACTCCCCTTTTTTGGGGGGGAAAGCTTTGAAATCCAGAAGATATCTCTGGGGTATAATTTCCAATGCCCAGGGATCCTGGGCATCTCTTGCCCACGCCTGGGCGAAGAATGAAGTCTGCCCCCTATAGGATCCGTTACCAGATAGGGGTCCGTTCCTCATGCTGTTTTAGAGGCAGCAGCAGGCTCCTTGACCTGCTTATCTTTGTTCCAGGTCCGGTTGTCTCCAGACCGCCTTGGACTGAGCAAAAGTTCCCTCTTATTTTGCCTTAGAGGAAGTTGATGCCACACCTGCCTTGAATTTTCGAAAGGCACGAAAATTAGGCCTTTTTTGTCCCTTGATTTGGACCTGTCCTGAGGAAGGGCATGATCTTTTCCTCCAGAGATATAAGTAATAATCTCCTTCAAACTAGGCCTGAATAGGGTCTGCCCCTTGAAGGGAAGTTAAGTAGCTTATTTATTAAAGTCACGACAGCTGACCATGATATAAGCCATAGCGCTCTGCGCGCCAGTATAGTAAAAAACAGAATTCTTAGCCGTTAGTCTAGTCAAAGGAACAAAGGCATCAGAAAACAAAGGAATTGGCTAGCTTAAGTGCTCTAAGCTTGTCAAATATATTCATCCAATGGAGCCTGTAAAGCCTCATCAAGAGACTCAAACCAGAACGCCGCAGCAGCAGTGACAGGAGCAATGCGTGCAAGGGGCTGCAGGATAAAACCTTGTTGAATAAACATTTTTTATCCATTGGATCTAAAAAAGCACAACAGTCCTCGCCAGAGGTAGTGGTACGCTTAGCTAGAGTAGAAACTCTTCTCTCCACCTTAGGAACTGTCTGCCATAAGTCCCGTGTGGTGGCAACTATTAGAAAACATTCTTCTAAAAAATAGGAGGGGAAGAGAACGGCACACCTGGTCTATCCCATTCCTTATGAAAAATTTTAGTAAACCTCTTTAGGTATTGGAAAAACATAAGTACACACCGGCACTGCATATTATTTATCCAGTCTACACAATTTCTCTGGCACTGCGATTGTACACATTCATTCAGAGCAGCTAAAGCCTCCCTGAGCAACAAGTGGAGGTTCTCAAGCATAAATTTTAAATGTAGAAATATCAGAATCAGGTTAAATCATCTTCCCTGAGTCACAAATATCACCCACAGACTAAGCATATTGTGAGGTAGTATCAGACATGGTTCTTAAAGTGTCTGTATGCTCTGTATCTACCCCCAGAGCTGTTTTGCTTTCCTTTAATTTCAGGTAGTCTGACTAATACTGCTGCCAGTGTATTATACACAACCTTTGCCATGTCTTGTAAAATAAACGCTATGGGCGCCATTGATATACTTGGCGCCATTTGAGCGTGAGTCCCTGGAGCGGGAGTCAAAGGGTCTGACACGTGGGGAGAGTTAGTCGGCATAACTTCCCCCTCGACAGAATCCTCTGGTAAAATAAACGCTATGGGTGCCCTTGATGTACTTGGCGCCATTTGAGCGTGAGTCCCTAAAGCGGGAGTCAAAGGGTCTGACACGTGGGGAGAGTTAGTCGGCATAACTTCCCCCTCGACAGAATCCTCTGGTGATAATGTTTTTAAATACAAAAAATTATCTTTATTGTTTAACATGAAATCAGTACATCTGGTACACATTCTAAAATGGGGTTCCACCATGGCTTTAAACATAATAAACACAAATCCTCCTCTATGTTAGACATGTTAGAACTAATAAAGAGACTAGTAAGCTTGGAAAACACTTTAAATCAAGTTAACAAGCAAATATAACAAACGTTACTGTGCCTTTAAGAGAAACAAATTTTGTCAAAATTTGAAAAACAGTGAAAAAAGGCAGTAAATCAAACGAAATTTTTACAGTACATGTAATAAGTTAACAGAGCATTGCACCCACTTGCAAATGGATGATTAACCCCTTAATGCAAAAAACAGATTAAAAAAAAAAAAAAAAAAAAACGACATTTTTTTAAACAGACACAACAAAACTGCCACAGCTGAGCTGTGGATTACCTTCCCTATAACTGTTTCTATGCAAAATTTAAGCCAGCCATGTGGAAAAATTAGGCCCCAATAAGTTTTATCACCAAACATATGTTAAAAAACGATTAAACATGCCAGCAAACGTTTTAAAACACATTCTTATAAGAGTATGTATGTCTATTAATAAGCCTGATCCAGTCGCTATCACTGCATTTAAATCTTTACTTACATTACTAAGTATAAAAAACCACAGACTCTCACGACCTCCTATCTATGTTGAGACTTGCAAGAGAATGACTGGTAATGGCAGTTAGGGGAGGAGCTATATAGCAGCTTTGCTGTGGGTGGACTCTTGCAACTTCCTGTTGGGAAGGAGAATATATCCCATAAGTAATGGATGATCCGTGGACTGGATACACTTAACAAGAGAAATAAACAAATATTTCATGCAACCTTTACATTAATTTATGGAAATATTTCTAAACAAAACTAAATAAATAAATATACGAGTCTTAAGCCCCACACAACAGAGGCGTTAACTGTAGACAAAAGGTCATGTGCGGCACCTCAGATCCTGCACATTAAATTGAAACGTATTGTTGGAATATGTCAGGTAAATGGGAAATGGATACTGTGTACCAGAATGACTTATTTGTAAAACATGTTAATTTCTGGTTGAGATATGTAGACGACATATTTCTGATTTGGGAAGGTGACTGCGTTTTGTTATTGAAGTTCTTGGATGAATTAAATCATAATAGCTTCAATATACGTTTAACGATGCATTATAGTCAATCTGAAATTGATTTCTTAGATATCAAGATAAGAAATGTGAATAATCTTTTGGTTTCTGAGAATTTCAGAAAAGCAACTGCTACTAATAGCTTGTTACTTGCGAGCAGTCACCATCCCCAACACCTGATTGAAGGAATACCTAAGGGGCAGTTTTTACGCCTGCGGCAAAACTGCTCATCCAAAGAGAAATTTGATGTACACGCACAAATGATGCATAATAGATTTCTAGAGCGAGGGTACTCAAAAAGGAAGATTAATCAAGCAAAGATTTTTGCAAGAAGAGCAAATAGAGAGGATCTATTGTTCAATAAGACAAAAAATTCATGACTACTACTTATAATTGTCACTGGCAATCCATAAAGTCGATTTTACAGAAACACTGGTCAATTTTGCTAAGTGATGAAAGCATTGCAAATGAGGTGGGGAGCTATCCGAATCTGACAGCCAAAAGAGCCATGAATATAAGGGATAACCTGGTTAAAAGTAAATTTAAATCGTCTACCCCTAAAGGGAATTGGTTACATAAACCCATACCAAATGGAAATTTCCCCTGTGGCAAGTGTGTAACCTGTGAATTTATGAAAAGGATGAAAGTATTCTCTGGTAATTGCAAAAAAGAATTTCGCATTAACCTTTTTTTTATTGCAACACGGAAGGGGTTGTTTATTTACTCGAATGCTCATGTCCCAGGTTTTACGTGGGCAAAACGAAGAGGATCTTTAAGGATCGGATTAAAGAGCATCGAGATGACATAAAAGGCGAGGTACAAACGAGCAGTGCAGCCAGGCATTACCAAGAGAAACACAATAGTAATCCTAGTTGCCTAAGGTTTTCAGGTATTGATAAGGGTATTTTACATGGAAGAGGAGGAGACACTTGTCATTGTCAAAAAGAATGTAAATGGATATATACCCTAAATACACTTTCCCCAGTAGGTCTCAGTGAAAAAATAGACATGGCCAGTTTCATCTAAAAATAGTTCATAGTGTTTATAACACAACAAAAATAACGTTACTATTTAACATGACATTCTAAATGTGTTTTCCCTCTGCAGAAGTATTGATTGTAGATATGTGTACATTAAGGTACACATTATGTTCGCAAGATGATAGTGAGTTCGTTCCCATGATTCTTTATTCTCTATTTTTGTTCTAATAACAATTTTCAATTCATATAACTCTACCTTTGACTCGTGATATGAGTATTGGACGCCATACGAAATTTGTTTAAGTAAGCTCAATTTTTCTAAGATGATATATGAACAATGAGGATTGTGCATTTTGACATTTTGTTTCATGTTGTATCACTTTGTATATACATATAGAGTTTTTCTGATTTGTTTAGTATTATACATGTTAATAGGAGGTGGAGCTCTTTGCCAATATAATCTCCAATAGCAGGGCTCAGATCCATCAGCCCTGAGGAAGCCCCGTCTTTCATGTGAGGTTGGGGGTGAAACGATCGTAGGCATTGGATCGCTCAAGCACGTGACGTACCCGGAAGTGACGGCACGCTGTCTATCCACGCCATGTGTCTTTCGGTGTTTCAGTTCACAGCGCATCTAGCAGCAGTCGGTGAAGTATAAGGAGCAATACAGCAGGAATCTAAAACAACCACTTTTGGATTACAGCTACCAATTCTGAATACAGATAAGTGTATTGACACACATAACTTTATGCATTATCGATGTTTGAAAACTCTGGCTAGTCCACAATTCGTGGAGGATCATCTTGGTTTGACTTTGCTTGCACAGAGACATAACGCTTATTGGGAACTGTCATCATACCTGTTTGATTGCTGCAATATACAATTTGTACAAAATGCTAGGGTCTAGTGTTCTGCTGGCTAGGCTGTGAAAATTTTCATTATTTATTGTACAGTTGCACATCGTTAGTATTCTACCATACTTAGATCCCAGCATTTAACCTGCCCAGTATTATCCCTTGTATGTTCTTGGGTACTGTGCGCAGCATGGGTGTAGTATGTGTGGGATACTATCTGGATGATGAATACATTGATATAAGGGTACTGTTTCTGTCACGTGACTTGGTGGTATATTACAACTGTGATGTTATGATATATATTTACTGGTTATCTATGGCTTGATATGGTAACCTTGTGAGATATTATACGGATCAGAGATCTTCTTTGTTAGTATGTTAAATTTCGCTTGATTATTATTAAAAGAGTGCTTGATTCCCTATCTTTTGTATGGTTCATTAATTTAAATGTCCATTTCTCTTCTTATAGTCTTCAGTAAAGATTTAATGTAATAGGGTCTGCACCATCTAGAGGAATTTGTATTATTAACAGTATGTTGAGTCGAATCACTTATTTAGATTAACCATTTGTCCTGTATTTTCTGTTTTTTTAAATAAATATATGAGTCTTAAGTCCCACACAACAGAGGCGTTAACTGTAGACAAAAGGTCATGTGCGGCACCTCAGATCCTGCACATTAAATTGAAACGTATTGTTGGAATATGTCACACAGCTGAGACATGGGTGTCAAACTGTCTCTGTATAGCCTTCAGGGACAGGTTGATCTTTTCACTTATATTTTCACAATGGCGGTCATTAATAAGAAGGTCAGTAAAACACAAGACAGACAGTGATCTCCATGACAGTTTACAAATACTGTTACACGTTCATGCAGCTAAATATAAAACCTCAAAAATGGAATGGTATTTAGTTTCTTATAAAATCTATATTAAACAAAAAAAATAGACAATACCATGAAAAAAGTTAAAAACAAATGGCAATTGATTTTGCACATCATGGAAAATAAGTTACAAAACATTAAAAAATGGAAACTTTTTTTCAAGGGGAAAAAAAACAACACACACGTGAACTTTTAGTCAACATGTTCTTACTTAAAGCGGTACTAAACCCATTTTTTTAAATTCATGATTCAGACAGAGCATGCAATTTTAACCCTTTGAGTGCTAAGCATTTTTCCACCTGGGTGCCAAGCTGATTTAAGGGATTTTTTAAAATATATTTTTTAAACACTTTTTTTTCCAAATCCTCAAGACTTACATAAATGGAAAGGTTAGGCGATTACCTTTCCAACGGTGGTTCTTGGGGGTCTGTAGTTGCTTAGATTCCTGAGATACAGGCTTCTAAGCAGCATGCCCTCTTTCCCTATATTTGTCATTGTCATTTTAAATAAAGTTGCGCAATGACGTCATCACGTCATTGCGCGGTGACGTCATCACGTCATTGCTCGTGACGTCACTGCGCAAAACGTGAAGCCCCAGCGATGCGTCACTATACAGGCACGTCCGCAAGGGTAGGAGCCCCCAGATCTCCCTCAAGGTGGGAGAGTGCTAGCGACGGCTCTGAGCTGTCGCGCGTGATGTCACCGCGCAAAACGTGAAGCCCCAGCGATGCCTGTCACTATACAGGCACATCGCAGGGGTAGGAGCCCCCAGATCTCCCTCAAGGTGGGAGAGTGCTAGCGACGGCTCTGAGCCGTCGTTAGCACCTGAGTGGGAAACTCTGCGACGGTTCAGAGCTGTTGTTAGCACTGAAAGGGTTAAGCAGCTTTCTAATTTACTCCTATTATCAATTTTTCTTTGTTCTCTTGTTATCCTATTTAAGTTTCAACATCCTAGATAGTGCTTGCTTATTGGTGGCTACATTTAGCCACCAATAAGCAAGCATCACCCAGGTCCTGAACCAAAAATGAGCCGGCTCATAAGCTTAGATTATTTAGAAAGTTGTAAATAATGTAAATGATTTCTTTAAATCCACGCCACATACATATGTACCTAGCCAAGCTTTAGTGAAGATGTTTATATAAGTGCATCATACCCCATATATGACTCTACAGATATTACCACAGGTAAACATTGCAGAAGTCATTGGATGAAGTCAACATTTCGCTTGCACATTCTATAAACTGGGGCAGGTTACAGACCAAATATTCATAGTCATTGTTTTTACTCAAAAACAGAATTTATGCTTACCTGATAAATTACTTTCTCCAACGGTGTGTCCGGTCCACGGCGTCATCCTTACTTGTGGGATATCTCTTCCCCAACAGGAAATGGCAAAGAGTCCCAGCAAAGCTGGCCATATAGTCCCTCCTAGGCTCCGCCCACCCCAGTCATTCGACCGACGGACAGGAGGAAATATATATAGGAGAAACCATATGGTACCGTGGTGACTGTAGTTAGAGAAAATAATTCATCAGACCTGATTAAAAAAACCAGGGCGGGCCATGGACCGGACACACCGTTGGAGAAAGTAATTTATCAGGTAAGCATAAATTCTGTTTTCTCCAACATTGGTGTGTCTGGTCCACGGCGTCATCCTTACTTGTGGGAACCAATACCAAAGCTTTAGGACACGGATGAAGGGAGGGAGCAAATCAGGTTACCTAAACGGAAGGCACCACAGCTTGCAAAACCTTTCTCCCAAAAATAGCCTCCGAAGAAGCAAAAGTATCAAATTTGTAAAATTTGGCAAAAGTGTGCAGTGAAGACCAAGTCGCTGCCTTACATATCTGGTCAACAGAAGCCTCGTTCTTGAAGGCCCATGTGGAAGCCACAGCCCTAGTGGAGTGAGCTGTGATTCTTTCAGGAGGCTGTCGTCCGGCAGTCTCATAAGCCAATCGGATGATGCTTTTAAGCCAAAAGGAAAGAGAGGTAGAAGTCGCTTTTTGACCTCTCCTTTTACCAGAATAAACAACAAACAAGGAAGATGTTTGTCTGAAAACTTTTGTAGCCTCTAAATAGAATTTTAGAGCACGGACTACGTCCAAATTGTGTAACAAACGTTCCTTCTTTGAAACTGGATTCGGACATAAAGAAGGTACAACTATCTCCTGGTTAATATTTTTGTTAGAAACAACCTTAGGAAGAAAACCAGGCTTAGTACGCAAAACCACCTTATCTGCATGGAACACCAGATAGGGCGGAGAACACTGCAGAGCAGATAACTCTGAAACTCTTCTAGCAGAAGAAATTGCAACCAAAAACAAAACTTTCCAAGATAGTAACTTAATATCTATGGAATGTAAAGGTTCAAACGGAACCCCTTGAAGAACTGAAAGAACTAGATTTAGACTCCAGGGAGGAGTCAAAGATCTGTAAACAGGCTTGATCCTAACCAGAGCCTGAACAAATGCTTGAACATCTGGCACAGCTGCCAGTCTTTTGTGTAGTAAGACAGATAAAGCAGAGATCTGTCCCTTTAGAGAACTTGCAGATAATCCTTTCTCCAAACCTTCTTGTAGAAAGGAGAGAATCTTAGGAATTTTTATCTTATTCCATGGGAATCCTTTGGATTCACACCAACAGATATATCTTTTCCATATTTTATGGTAAATCTTTCTAGTTACCGGTTTTCTGGCCTGAACCAGAGTATCTATCACAGAATCTGAAAACCCACGCTTTGATAGAATCAAGCGTTCAATCTCCAAGCCGTCAGCTGGAGGGAGACCAGATTTGGATGTTCGAATGGACCCTGAACAAGAAGGTCCTGTCTCAAAGGTAGCTTCCATGGTGGAACCGATGACATATTCACCAGGTCTGCATACCAAGTCCTGCGTGGCCACGCAGGAGCTATCAAGATCACAGAGGCCCTCTCCTGTTTGATCCTGGCTACCAGCCTGGGAATGAGAGGAAACGGTGGAAACGCATAAGCTAGGTTGAAGGTCCAAGGCGCTACTAGTGCATCGACTAGAGTCGCCTTGGGATCCCTGGATCTGGACCCGTAGCAAGGAACCTTGAAGTTCCGACGAGACGCCATCAGATCCATATCTGGAATGCCCCATAGTTGCGTCAACTGGGCAAAGATCTCCGGGTGGAGTTCCCACTCTCCCGAATGGAATGTCTGACGACTCAAATAATCCGCTTCCCAGTTTTCCACACCTGGAATGTGGATCGCAGATAGGTGGCAGGAGTGATCCTCCGCCCATTTAATTATTTTGGTCACTTCTTTCATCGCCAGGGAACTCCTTGTTCCCCCCTGATGATTGATATACGCAACAGTCGTCATGTTGTCTGATTGGAACCTTATGAATCTGGCCTTTGCTAGTTGAGGCCAAGCCCTGAGGGCATTGAATATCACTCTCAGTTCCAGAATATTTATCGGGAGAAGAGACTCTTCCCGAGACCATAGACCCTGAGCTTTCAGGGATTCCCAGACCGCGCCCCAGCCCACTAGACTGGCGTCGGTCGTGACAATGACCCACTCTGGTCTGCGGAAGCTCATTCCCTGGGACAGATGGTCCAGGGTCAGCCACCAACGGAGTGAATCTCTGGTCTTCTGATCTACTTGAATCATTGGAGACAAGTCTGTATAGTCCCCATTCCACTGTTTGAGCATGCACAGTTGTAATGGTCTTAGATGAATTCGTGCAAAAGGAACTATGCCCATTTCTGCAACCATCAACCCTACTACTTCCATGCACTGCGCTATGGAAGGACGAGGAACAGAATGAAGAACTTGACAAGTGCTTAGAAGTTTTGACTTTCTGACCTCTGTCAGAAAAATCCTCATTTCTAAGGAATCTATTATTGTTCCCAAGAAGGGAACTCTTGTCGACGGAGACAGAGAACTTTTTTCTATGTTCACCTTCCATCCGTGTGACATGAGAAAGGCCAGAACGATGTCTGTATGAGCCTTTGCTTTTGACAGGGACGACGCTTGTATTAGAATGTCGTCCAAGTAAGGTACTACTGCAATGCCCCTCGGTCTTAGAACCGCTAGAAGGGACCCTAGTACCTTTGTGAAAATCCTTGGAGCAGTGGCTAACCCGAATGGGAGGGCCACAAACTGGTAATGCTTGTCCAGAAAAGCGAACCTTAGGAACTGATGATGTTCTTTGTGGATAGGAATATGTAGGTACGCATCCTTTAGATCCACGGTAGTCATAAATTGACTTTCCTGGATAGTGGGTAGAATCGTTCGAATGGTTTCCATCTTGAACGATGGTACCCTGAGAAATTTGTTTAGGATCTTCAAATCCAAAATTGGTCTGAAAGTTCCCTCTTTTTTGGGAACTACGTACAGATTGGAATAAAATCCCATTCCTTGTTCCTTTATTGGAACTGGGTGTATCACTCCCATCTTTAACAGGTCTTCTACACAATGTAAGAACGCCTGTCTCTTTATTTGGTTTGAGGATAAGTGAGACATGTGGAACCTTCCCCTTGGGGGTAGTTCCCTGAATTCCAGGAGATAACCCTGAGAAACTATTTCTAGCGCCCAGGGATCCTGAACATCTCTTGCCCAAGCCTGAGCAAAGAGAGAGAGTCTGCCCCCCACTAGATCCGGTCCCGGATCGGGGGCTACTCCTTCATGCTGTTTTGTTAGCAGCGGCAGGCTTCTTGGCCTGCTTACCCTTGTTCCAGCCTTGCATCGGTTTCCAGGCTGGTTTGGTTTGTGAGGCATTACCCTCTTGCTTAGAGAATGCAGAATTAGAGGCCGGTTCATTTCTGAAATTGCGAAAGGAACGAAAATTAGACTTATTTTTGGCCTTGAAAGGTCTATCTTGTGGAAGGGCGTGGCCCTTTCCCCCAGTGATGTCTGAAATAATCTCTTTCAATTCTGGTCCAAATAGAGTTTTACCTTTGAAAGGGATGTTAAGCAATTTTGTCTTGGATGACACATCCGCTGACCAAGACTTTAGCCAAAGCGCTCTGCGCGCCACGATAGCAAACCCTGAATTTTTCGCCGCTAATCTAGCTTATTGCAAAGCGGCATCTAAAATAAAAGAGTTAGCCAACTTAAGTGCGTGAACTCTGTCCATAACCTCCTCATATGGAGTCTCTCTACTAAGCGAGTTTTCTAGTTCCTCGAACCAGAACCACGCTGCTGTAGTGACAGGAACAATGCACGAAATGGGTTGTAGAAGGTAACCTTGCTGTATAAAAATCTCTTTAAGCAAACCCTCCAATTTTTTATCCATAGGATCTTTGAAAGCACAACTATCTTCGATAGGAATAGTAGTGCGTTTATTTAGAGTAGAAACTGCCCCCTCGACTTTAGGGACTGTCTGCCATAAGTCCTTTCTGGGGTCGACCATAGGAAATAATTTCTTAAATATAGGGGGGGGAACAAAAGGTATGCCGGGCTTTTCCCACTCCTTATTTACTATGTCCGCCACCCGCTAGGGTATAGGAAAAGCGTCGGGGTGCACCGGAACCTCTAGGAACTTGTCCATCTTGCATAATTTCTCTGGAATGACCAAGTTGTCACAATCATCCAGAGTAGATAACACCTCCTTAAGCAGTGCGCGGAGATGTTCTAATTTAAATTTAAATGTCACAACATCAGGTTCAGCTTGTTGAGAAATTTAAGCATTGGCGCACTAGATGTACTAGGGGCCTCCTGTGTGGGCAAAACTGGTGTAGACACAGTAGGAAATGATGTAGTATCATGTTTACTCCCCTCATCTGAGGAATCATCTTGGGCAATTTCATTATCTGTGGCAGGACTGTCCTTACTTTGTTTGGACGCTATGGCACAATTATCACATAAATTTAAATGGGGAGACACATTGGCTTTCATACATATAGAACATAGCTTATCCGAAGGCACAGACATGTTAAACAGGCTTAAACTTATCAACAAAGCACAAAAAACGTTTTAAAACAAAACCGTTACTGTCTCTTTAAATTTTAAACAGAAAACACTTTATTACTGAATATGTGAAAAAGTATGAAGGAATTGTTCAAAAATTACCAAAATTTCACCACAGTGTCTTAAAGCATTAAGAGTATTGCACACCAAATTTCAGAGCTTTAACCCTTAGAATAACGGAACCGGAGTCGTTTACAAATTTAACCCCTATACAGTCCCAGCTATAGCCTTTGCTGAGACCCAACCAAGCCCAAAGGGGAATACGATACCAATTGACGCCTTCTAAAAGCTTTTCCAGCAAATTTCAGATCCTCACACATGCATCTGCATGCCCTGCTCTCAAAAAAACAACTGCGCAGTAATGGCGCGAAAATGAGGCTCAGTCTACAACTAGGAAGGCCCCCTGACTGGAAAAGGTGTCTAACATAGTGCCTGCCGTTTAATAAACGTTCCCCAAGTTTATAAATGCAAATTGTCAGCATAAATATGAATAAAATGCCCAAATAAAGCAATCGATTTAGCCCATAAAAAATGTCTACCAGTTTTTTAGCCCATATTAAGCCCTTTATTCTGTTTGTTTGACTAAGAAAATGGCTTACCGGTCCCCATGAGGGGAAATGACAGCCTTCCAGCATTACATGGTCTTGTTAGAAATATGTCTAGTCATACCTTAAGCAGAAAAGTCTGCTAACTGTTTCCCCCAACTGAAGTTACTTCATCTCAACAGTCCTATGTGGAAACAGCAATCGATTTTAGTTACTGTCTGCTAAAATCATCTTCCTCTCACAAACAGAAATCTTCATCCTTTTCTGTTTCAGAGTAAATAGTACATACCAGCACTATTTTAAAATAACAAACACTTGATAGAAGAATAAAAACTACATTTAAACACCAAAAAACTCTTAACCATCTCCGTGGAGATGTTGCCTGTGCAACGGCAAAGAGAATGACTGGGGTGGGCGGAGCCTAGGAGGGACTATATGGCCAGCTTTGCTGGGACTCTTTGCCATTTCCTGTTGGGGAAGAGATATCCAACAAGTAAGGATGACGCCGTGGACCGGACACACCAATGTTGGAGAAAGGGACCACTAAGTATAAATGTCATACACTGAATTCTTCCCATAACTGTTGGGTAAACATAAAAAGTGGAATGAGTTGCTGATTTAGCTAGTAATGAACTTTATCGTGTGTGACCTCTGACCAGGTGTTACCTATAACTAATGGAATTTCCCAAAGGTCATGTACATCACATAAAGGTTGTGAATCCAGTTCTAACATTGCCATGACCATGAATGAGTTACAGCAGGTTTCCAAGCACCTCAGGCACTGTAGCTATATTGTACCTGTGTCCTTTAAAACTTCATCATACTTTAGCTACTTTTTAAAAAAGTATGATGTATGAAAAATTATAATTTTCCCTCAGGATCCTCAGGACTCTTAAGTAATAAGTAAAAGTCAATCAAGAATTATAAGGGAATGTATGCTATTTATTTATTACTAGTACGTGTTCCTCACATCTACGGGGATATCTAGAAATTCTGTCTATAAAAAGGGCATTTTATCTTTTGCACACTCTTTAGAAGAACATGTCTCACATTGCGTTATTCAAAACTGTCTTGCTTCTTGTATATTAGGTAGAAATGCACTGAATATCCTCGCAGTAAGAAAAATGAAGACAACAATTTTAGAATTTTTTTTTTTATTGTTTTTTTTTCTCCTTTTGTAAGAGGAGTGTAATATAGTACAGAGGTGTGTAGACAACATTTCCAGTCAACAGAAATTGTATATGGCACTGGCGTGACACTAATGACCTAGGTCAACATTCCGTGAGTGCTTCTCATACCACATCTAAACTTCCAAACTGATGATTTTTTTCTGGTGCACTGTACAAACAGCTTGTAAAAGCTCCGACTCTCGTCATCATAGCTTCTTTCTCAAGTCTATTAACCTAGGAGGTTAAACCCTCTTCTCCCAGTGGAGATAAAAGTGCAGTTTTACAGACCCAAAATATTTGCTGTCTGCAATTTAGCTTTTCTTTCCCTTATGTCATCCTGGTTAAAGATATCAATAATACATTTCTCCAGTAGTTGTATTTTATGGTAAACAATGGTATCCTGTAAACTAGCATTACTGTTATATAAAACCAACCATCAAGTTTGTATGTCAGCCTCACAAATTATCTCAATAAAACTGCCCAATACAAAAGCAGTGTGTAGTGTGCTCAAAAGGTTTATGACTTAAATGATGGTAAATCCTTGTGTTTGAAACACTAGGATTTACCAATGCAACAAAGGGAACATTCAGTTATGAAGTATAAAATCCCTCTGGCCGCCCATGGCATAACGCTATTTTGCATTGAGGTGATCTTAGCCAATAGCGTGTTAGATAAGCAGCATAATGCCAGCTGGCCTGCACAGCTATTGGCTAAGAGGTGGAAACGTCACCTCATTGGAAAAATAGCGTTTTGCTACGGACAGCCTGAGGCACTCAGCGCAGCGAACACTGCAGACAAATTAAGGATCTTTAAGCATTAGGTATTTTATACTTCATGACTGAAATTCCCCTTTATTCTCTGCACTGGTAAATCTCAGTGTTTCACAAGCGCTAGGATTTACTATCACTTTAATATGAACAATCCTTGATGTCCTAAAGTTAAAATTCAATAGCAGAAACAGTGCTGCTTCAAAGTCATGAATCTGGGAATGAATTCTAGTGGCATTTGCAGATATAACTTGTCAGCAGTAACTGGTAATTAATAAGGTGGCACCTTTAGATGTTTCTTGCATGGAGGTAAGATACGTTTACGATTCAGAAAGAGCGGACAATTAAAAAAATAATAATTCCAATTTACTTCTATTTAACAATTTTACCTAAGGATGTGCATTTGACATTTGGGCAAAAACAAATGCTGAAGAATGTCACGGACGCACATCCCTAATTTTACCTGTTTCTCCTGATATCATTTGTAGAAGCTCCTTTCCAAGAAAGATTTTAGTAGACTCAGGGCGTACTATACTGCAGCAATGTGTGTAACTATTTATGTACACCAGAGCCTTTGTTTTAAGAAATTATATTTTCAACAAAGCATACCAAAGAATACATTTGCTTTTTTTTACATGGTATGTTCTACCTGAATCATTTAAAATTTAAATTTAGACTTCTATGTAACTGTTAAGACATCATATATTAAAGTGCTGAATGTAGGACACATACCAGCCACATATTCAGATCTTAATAGAGTGTAAACCCAGACACCTCATGTGACAAAAATCAGAACAGCACCAAAAAAATCAATCAATGCTCAAGTTAATTGTTGACACATTTTGGAAGATATTTTTGTACATCTAATATAATAATTGCAAGGGTTTGAGAATATTGCTAGGCTTATTGGGTATATTACAGTTTAATACATAAATTATGTTTAGAATGCTGACTGTCATTAACAACTAAAAGATTTATTCCTATAAAGCAGATAATTCAAATGTCCCTCCTTTTCTCTTTTATAGTAGCAGAATTCTTCCAGATATTAACCATCGTAATGCTATATATACATACACAAACACACAGATATATATATTTATATATATATATATATACATATACATACACATATATATATATATATATATATATATATATATATATACACACATACATACACACACAGATATATATATATATATATATATATATATACATACACACACACAGATATATATATATATATATATATATATATATATATATATATATATATACATACACACACACACACACACAGATATATAGCGTGTGTTTAGATCACCTTCAACTTTACATTTTTACTGTCTTATGTTTGAAACTTTTGATTATATGTTTTCAGGGAATCATTCATTCTACAGGAAAGTGAATATATCAGAGCTTACTAAAAGAGACAACTATTATAAAACAGAATTTATGTTTACCTGATAAATTACTTTCTCCAACGGTGTGTCCGGTCCACGGCGTCATCCTTACTTGTGGGATATTCTCTTCCCCAACAGGAAATGGCAAAGAGCCCAGCAAAGCTGGTCACATGATCCCTCCTAGGCTCTGCCTACCCCAGTCATTCGACCGACGTTAAGGAGGAATATTTGCATAGGAGAAACCATATGGTACCGTGGTGACTGTAGTTAAAGAAAATAAATTATCAGACCTGATTAAAAAAACCAGGGCGGGCCGTGGACCGGACACACCGTTGGAGAAAGTAATTTATCAGGTAAACATAAATTCTGTTTTCTCCAACATAGGTGTGTCCGGTCCACGGCGTCATCCTTACTTGTGGGAACCAATACCAAAGCTTTAGGACACGGATGAAGGGAGGGAGCAAATCAGGTTACCTAAATGGAAGGCACCACGGCTTGCAAAACCTTTCTCCCAAAAATAGCCTCAGAAGAAGCAAAAGTATCAAACTTGTAAAATTTGGTAAAAGTGTGCAGTGAAGACCAAGTCGCTGCCCTACATATCTGATCAACAGAAGCCTCGTTCTTGAAGGCCCATGTGGAAGCCACAGCCCTAGTGGAATGAGCTGTGATTCTTTCGGGAGGCTGCCGTCCGGCAGTCTCGTAAGCCAATCTGATGATGCTTTTAATCCAAAAAGAGAGAGAGGTAGAAGTTGCTTTTTGACCTCTCCTTTTACCGGAATAAACAACAAACAAGGAAGATGTTTGTCTAAAATCCTTTGTAGCATCTAAATAGAATTTTAGAGCGCGAACAACATCCAAATTGTGCAACAAACGTTCCTTCTTTGAAACTGGTTTCGGACACAGAGAAGGTACGATAATCTCCTGGTTAATGTTTTTGTTAGAAACAACTTTTGGAAGAAAACCAGGTTTAGTACGTAAAACCACCTTATCTGCATGGAACACCAGATAAGGAGGAGAACACTGCAGAGCAGATAATTCTGAAACTCTTCTAGCAGAAGAAATTGCAACTAAAAACAAAACTTTCCAAGATAATAACTTAATATCAACGGAATGCAAGGGTTCAAACGGAACCCCCTGAAGAACTGAAAGAACTAAATTGAGACTCCAAGGAGGAGTCAAAGGTTTGTAAACAGGCTTAATTCTAACCAGAGCCTGAACAAAGGCTTGAACATCTGGCACAGCGGCCAGCTTTTTGTGAAGTAACACAGACAAGGCAGAAATCTGTCCCTTCAGGGAACTTGCAGATAATCCTTTTTCCAATCCTTCTTGAAGGAAGGATAGAATCCTAGGAATCTTAACCTTGTCCCAAGGGAATCCTTTAGATTCACACCAACAGATATATTTTTTCCAAATTTTGTGGTAAATCTTTCTAGTTACAGGCTTTCTGGCCTGAACAAGAGTATCGATAACAGAATCTGAGAATCCTCGCTTCGATAAGATCAAGCGTTCAATCTCCAAGCAGTCAGCTGGAGTGAAACCAGATTCGGATGTTCGAACGGACCCTGAACAAGAAGGTCTCGTCTCAAAGGTAGCTTCCAAGGAGGAGCCGATGACATATTCACCAGATCTGCGTACCAAGTCCTGCGTGGCCACGCAGGAGCTATCAAGATCACCGACGCCCTCTCCTGATTGATCCTGGCTACCAGCCTGGGGATGAGAGGAAACGGCGGGAACACATAAGCTAGTTTGAAGGTCCAAGGTGCTACTAGTGCATCCACTAGAGCCGCCTTGGGATCCCTGGATCTGGACCCGTAGCAAGGAACTTTGAAGTTCTGACGAGAGGCCATCAGATCCATGTCTGGAATGCCCCACAGCTGAGTGACTTGGGCAAAGATTTCCGGATGGAGTTCCCACTCCCTCCGGATGCAATGTCTGACGACTCAGAAAATCCGCTTCCCAATTTTCCACTCCTGGGATGTGGATAGCAGACAGGTGGCAGGAGTGAGACTCCGCCCATAGAATGATTTTGGTCACTTCTTCCATCGCCAGGGAACTCCTTGTTCCCCCCTGATGGTTGATGTACGCAACAGTTGTCATGTTGTCTGATTGAAACCGTATGAACTTGGCCCTCGCTAGCTGAGGCCAAGCCTTGAGAGCATTGAATATCGCTCTCAGTTCCAGAATATTTATCGGTAGAAGAGATTCTTCCCGAGACCAAAGACCCTGAGCTTTCAGGGATCCCCAGACCGCGCCCCAGCCCATCAGACTGGCGTCGGTCGTGACAATGACCCACTCTGGTCTGCGGAATGTCATCCCTCGTGACAGGTTGTCCAGGGACAGCCACCAACGGAGTGAGTCTCTGGTCCTCTGATTTACTTGTATCTTTTTTAACAATGTCCGCCACCCGCTTGGGTATAGGAAAAGCTTCTGGGAGCCCCGGCACCTCTAGGAACTTGTCCATTTTACATAGTTTCTCTGGGATGACCAACTTGTCACAATCATCCAGAGTGGATAACACCTCCTTAAGCAGAATGCGGAGATGTTCCAACTTAAATTTAAATGCAATCACATCAGGTTCAGCTTGTTGAGAAATGTTCCCTGAATCAGTAATTTCTCCCTCAGACAAAACCTCCCTGGCCCCATCAGACTGAGTTAGGGGCCCTTCAGAAATATTAATATCAGCGTCGTCATGCTCTTCAGTATCTAAAACAGAGCAGTCGCGCTTACGCTGATAAGTGTTCATTTTGGCTAAAATGTTTTTGACAGAATTATCCATTACAGCCGTTAATTGTATAGTATATTTGGTACAGTAAGGAGTATTGGCGCGCTAGATGTACTAGGGGCCTCCTGAGTGGGCAAGACTCGTGTAGACGAAGGAGGGAATGATGCAGTACCATGCTTACTCCCCTCACTTGAGGAATCATCTTGGGCATCATTGTCATTGTCACATAAATCACATTTATTTAAATGAATAGGAATTCTGGCTTCCCCACATTCAGAACACAGTCTATCTGGTAGTTCAGACATGTTAAACAGGCATAAACTTGATAACAAGTACAAAAAACGTTTTAAAATAAAACCGTTACTGTCACTTTAAATTTTAAACTGAACACACTTTATTACTGCAAATGCGAAAAAACATGAAGGAATTGTTCAAAATTCACCAAATTTTCACCACAGTGTCTTAAAGCCTTAAAAGTATTGCACACCAAATTTGGAAGCTTTAACCCTTAAAATAACGGAACCGGAGCCGTTTTGAACTTTAACCCCTTTACAGTCCCTGGTATCTGCTTTGCTGAGACCCAACCAAGCCCCAAGGGGAATACGATACCAAATGACGCCTTCAGAAAGTCTTTTCTAAGTATCAGAGCTCCTCTCACATGCGACTGCATGCCATGCCTCTCAAAAACAAGTGCGCAACACCGGCGCGAAAATGAGGCTCTGCCTATGCTTTGGGAAAGCCCCTAAAGAATAAGGTGTCTAAAACAGTGCCTGCCGATATTATTATATCAAAATACCCAGATAAAATGATTCCTCAAGGCTAAATATGTGTTAATAATCAATCGATTTAGCCCAAAAAAAGTCTACAGTCTTAATAAGCCCTTTTTGAAGCCCTTATTTACAATCGTAATAAACATGGCTTACCGGATCCCAGAGGGAAAATGACAGCTTCCAGCATTACATCGTCTTGTTAGAATGTGTCATACCTCAAGCAGCAAGAGACTGCTCACTGTTCCCCCAACTGAAGTTAATTGCTCTCAACAGTCCTGTGTGGAACAGCCATGGATTTTAGTGACGGTTGCTAAAATCATTTTCCTCATACAAACAGAAATCTTCATCTCTTTTCTGTTTCTGAGTAAATAGTACATACCAGCACTATTTCAAAATAACAAACTCTTGATTGAATAATAAAAACTACAGTTAAACACTAAAAAACTCTAAGCCATCTCCGTGGAGATGTTGCCTGTACAACGGCAAAGAGAATGACTGGGGTAGGCGGAGCCTAGGAGGGATCATGTGACCAGCTTTGCTGGGCTCTTTGCCATTTCCTGTTGGGGAAGAGAATATCCCACAAGTAAGGATGACGCCGTGGACCGGACACACCTATGTTGGAGAAATGGACTCAAAACCACCACAAAAGATCACAATGAATTGAGCTGTGCCATCAAATGCAGTTCTACTTTTACAGAAGCAAATTCCAAACCGCCATTTGAACATAGCCACATAATGAGCAATTAAAAAAGTTATTAACTCTGCATAGAGTTAAATGATTTCTTTAAAACAATACAATTACTTGATAATAAAGTTTTGGGCACATTTAACAAAACTATTATTTAGTAATGAAGAATCAGAAAGTGTGATATTGGACTCCAAGATAATTGCAGAGAAGATGACAAATTACTTTTACGACAATATGGGAATACTTTTGCAGAATACTATATCTTTTCGTAGCTTCCACAGTTTCAGTAGTGTAAATGATACATAAAAGGTTAAAATGCATTGTATTACAGCGATTGTATTGCTAGTGGCACATAACAAATCTCCAAACCAGACACCTTTGCTGCTTTATAAGGTTCAGTTAAGCAGACTTGTGAGAGATGCCCTAGTAGATAACGTCCCTTTTTAGCGCAGTCTTGTGTTCATCATATGTGGTTAATATCCTAATGGCGCCAGATGAAAATTACACAAAGAGGTCTTAAAGGATGGGTGGGAACTAATAATGCTTTGCTCTGCCATAATGACCTGTCTGCTATATATATATATAAATAAAATCTTAAAGTGGGTGGCTGTTTCATTAAAAATCAAAACTAATTTATCCAGTTGTTTTTGTGACTTTTAGTTATCTATTCTGATCTGGTCCACTTGCATATCAGATGATTTTAAAAAGATTAGTAAAAGAAACGGAGATACAATTAAATTGTATATACAGGTCAGTTTAGCAGACATGAATTGTAATGATAACGAACCTCTAAATAAGTTATGGTCTAGTAAGAACAAGGATAGAAGCATAGAAACATCTGCATTATAAGCATTTTAATCTCTTTCCTGGAGAGGTCTCCATAATATACCTGAATAATTATTGTGATAGAAGGGATAAAATACTAAAGTTCCAGAAATGTCAGTATTTTATGATTACAAAACATGAAATTCTTTATTATGTTGCCTGGTGCTTCAAGACTATGGTCTGTCTCTGAGATTCTACAGCTCTGAGACCAATGTGGTGTGTACTAAAACATTTGTATTGTTGTCACAATCTTGTAAATGTCAATAAACTGCTAGATCAGTGCAATAGAAAAGAAACCAAAACCCCATACCACGCAAAAGCAAGAAAAAGCTTCTACGTTCTCATGAACCCTAAAACTGCATACAGAATGCAGCTTCGGCTACTATATACTGGGTGGTAAACATTACCTAAAGCCCCCTGAACAAGACATACAATAGCACAATAGGTGTGCTCTCAGATACATTCAGTGTACAGCAATTGGCACCATCCAGTGGTCTCCGTGGCAAGATTTAATTGGTGATCTTCATGAGTGATGGCTGTTGATTAGCCCACGAAGCTGCTTAGCCACAGTCTCTATCAATTTCTGCTTGTCCCTCTCATTCTTCCGGAACTGAGCAAAGACATTATTTTTACGGCTAGGATCTTTCATTCTGTAAAGGAATAGAAGAATATACATAATTAGAGATTTAAATAACTGGCTTTTACTAATAACTTAAGAGGGAATACTGAGATCCTAAATAACAGACCACTTATATTTATGAAGAACCTTACCACTGAACATAAAATTTAAAGGCACAGGGAAATTATAAATCAACAAATAGATATTGTCTAAAGGGACACAAGAGTCCCTACATTAGCACTTAGGAGGATACTGGAATATAATAAAGTCATTTTAAGTTAAAATGGCATAACAACCCCCTGCATCTTTCTTCTGGAAAACACCAAAGACAACGTGCAGTGTTCCATTTCTGCAAAACATGAAAGCCACAGATGTTTTCCACTGATATCAGCTAGGTGCTTGTCTATCGGGGTAAAGCTTGGCAGTGTTGTGTTTGGCTTTTTTAGAAGACAAACACCAGTGTTGTGTAGTAAATATAAAATGTATATTATTTGTAAAGAGCCTGCTAAATAGGGATAGGCGAATGTTTCTAAAAATGCGAAATTTAAAACTAATTTTGATACATTTGCTTGAATTTCGAATGTTTATATAACATTCTATTTTCTGATTTTCGTTTTCAAATTTTTCAATAAAATTCGAAAATATACGTTTGAATAATAGAATGTTTAGCTATGTATTCATTCAATGTCGAAATGTAATATTTGAATTCGAATGTGACATTCGAATTCGAAATAGTATTTCGAGTCTACAACTGTGCTTAATAAATGCAATATTCAAATTTGATTGCTACATTCGAATGTCCCATTCGAAATAGTATTTCTAGTCTAATACTGTGTTTTTTAAACGTAATATTCGAATTTGAATGGGACATTCGAATTCGAAATAGTATTTCTAGTCTACAACTGTGTTTTATAAATGTAAAATTCGAGAAAAATGTACCAAAATAGCCTTTGTGGGTTAATCAATGTAAATAAGAAATCTGTATAACCAGACCACTCATCCTAAAGATATAATGTCCAATAGATGTTAAGGACAGTAAAATGGTTATCCTTCATTCAATAGGAAACACTGTATCCGTAACCTGGGCTACATGTATCCGTACCCTGCGCTACGTGTATCCGTACCCTGCGCTACGTGTATCCGTACCCTGCGCTACGTGTATCCGTACCCTGCGCTACGTGTATCCGTACCCTGCGCTACGTGTATCCGTACCCTGCGCTACGTGTATCCGTACCCTGCGCTACGTGTATCCGTACCCTGCGCTACCTGTATCCGTACCCTGCGCTACCTGTATCCGTACCCTGCGCTACCTGTATCCGTACCCTGTGCTACCTGTTTCCGTACCCTGCGCTACATGTATCCGTACCCTGTGCTACATGTTTCCGTACCCTGAGCTACATGTTTCCGTACCCTGAGCTACATGTATCCGTACCCTGCGCTACATGTATCCGTACCCTACGCTACATGTATCCGTACCCTGCGCTACATGTATCCGTACCCTGCGCTACATGTATCCGTACCCTGCGCTACATGTATCCGTACCCTGTGCTACATGTATCCGTACCCTGTGCTACATGTATCCGTACCCTGTGCTACATGTATCCGTACCCTGTGCTACATGTATCCGTACCCTGCGCTACATGTATCCGTACCCTGCGCTACATGTATCCGTACCCTGCACTACATGTATCCGTACCCTGCGCTACATGTATCCGTACCCTGTGCTACATGTATCCGTACCCTGCGCTACATGTATCCATACCCTGAAATGCTCAACTCTCAACACACTAACTGCTGTCTCCTACAACTGCTAAGCAAAGCTCTACACTGATTAGCTGGAAATGGTCTTTTTTCCAAATAAGTCTACAGTGTTCTACATTGTACAAAAGTGCAAACACTATAGCACTTGGTGGACCGCCAACGGGTATTTTCCAGCTATTTGAGGATAGAAAACAGATGTTACTAAAAGAGTCATGAAACCCATTTTTTTTTTATGATTCAGACAATTTTTAACTTTCCAATGTACTTCTATTATCAATTTTGCTCCATTCTTGGTATCCTGGGAGCTAGAAGAGCACATTGCTAAGCTAATGATAAGAGATATATGAGCAGCCAAAAATCAGAAGCCAGCACCCCGCTCATGAGCCTACCTAGGTATGCTTTTCAACAAAGGGTAAAGAGAGTACAACACAAATTAGATATAAGTAAACTGGAAAGTTGTTTAACATATTATGGGGTTTCATGTCCCTTTAATGCTTCTATATTTATGCTCACATACAAGATAATGAGTCTAAATGGCCTATCCAGTCATGCTATCTGTATTAAGTCTAGCTTTGTGGAACAGCCAGAGACTGTTATTGAGTGATACTATGTAGTGAAGATACAAGGCATGTTGCTTTATGATATCTTTAAAGACTATAATCAGTAGTCCCAGAGATGTAAAATTAGGAATGTTATTATCCCTCACTTCAGTTTGTCAAACACAACACACACGTTTTTAGAGCAAACAAACGCTTCCTTTCAGGGTGCTTTGGTAATTCCTACTCCTTAACAAGCACTTTTAGATTAACAGACAGAACATGCGTTAGCATCCAGATGTTGTCTAGTGAGTTACCAAGGGATAATTTGCAAACGTATCCCATTAACAATATGATATTGTTTGCAACAGACATAGAAGCTGTGTTAATTTGGCACATGCTGTTTATGGACTTGTTTGTTTGATTCTTTTATCTCAAATATCATGCAATAAGACCTTCAAAAGTCTAAGAACATAGAAACACTTTCCTTACTGTTATTTCATAGCTAAAAAAAACAAGTCAAATTATCATACAATAAAACCAAAATATATGCTTACCTGATAAATTCATTTCTTTGATGGTGCTAAGAGTCCATGATCCATTACTCCTGTGATTAAACTCCTGGCCACTAGGAGGAGGCAAAGATTCCCAAAACTTCTAAGAGAACTTCAACCTTCCCACCTCACTGGTATGCCAGTCTAAAATATAGCCAAGCAAAGAAAAGTAGCAAAAAAAGTGGTAGGAAAGGACAAAGCAGGGAAAATTAAGGCGCAAAATATAACCATCATCAGAAAACTTGATTAATTTATATATTTTTTTCCCAAATATATAAAAAAAATTGGGCGGGGTTCGTGGACTCTCACCAATATGAAAGAAATGAATCAGGAAAGCATAAAATGTATTTAGATTAATAGAGTTCATGATCAATTACTCCTGGGAACTAATACCCAAGCAGTGGAGTGCACAAGTAACTTGGGGGAACAAAACTATTTTTTGAAAGGCAGGCACTTAATTCCCAGACACTGCAGCCAGGAGGACTTTTCTACTAAAAGGCACTTCAGAATAAGCAAAAACATTTAGTAAACATTAATTAAAAGAATGTAAGGATGACCATGTTGCTGCCCAGTATGTAGAAACTGATCTGGTAGAATGGGCTGTAATGCTTTTTGGGGAAGACCTTCCTGCCTCCAAGTAGGCCAAGTGGATTAAGAACTTTAACAAAGAAACTAAAGTTACGACTGGGGCCTTCAGGCCTATAAGTGGACCAGAGAAATGAATGAATAAATTACCAGATTGTCTAAAATAATCTGTTGCCTGCAGAAAAAGAAAATTAAAGCTCAAACTACATTTAAATTTTGTAGAAGCCTCTCTTTAGAATTTGAAGGATTAGGACAAAGGAACAGTAATTAAGAGATTGATATTGTCAGAATACACGGTTTTTGGAAAACAGTAACATTTTGTCCTAAAACTGCCTTATCCTGGAGAAATCAGAAAAGGAGGAATGCAGACAAGAGCAGACTATTCATAAACTGTTCTGGCAGATTATATTGCCAAAATAAACAATGCCATCCAAGAAAGAAGCTGGAAGTCCAAACTATGCATGTTTCTAAGGGCGAGACCTGCAGAAACTCTAAGAACCAAATTAAGGTTCCATGAAGAAGAGATTAGTTTAATTTCTAGTCTTATCCTGATTAAGCTTTAACAAACCTCTAAATGTCTGGAAATTTTAAAATTTTCTTGTGGTATAATACAGAAAGAGCTGAAAATCTGACCCTGTCTAAATTTTATATATATTTTCTCATAAGAGGCTTTCTGGCCTAAATTAATATTCAACTACCTCATCTGAAAAACCTTTCTGCCTTAAAAGAAGGTGTTAAATCTCCAAGCCTTCAAGTTGAGAGACTCAAGATCTTGATGATAGAAAGGGCCTAGAGATAGAAGGTTGTGCCTTAGTGGATGAAAACTGATAAGCGCTCATGTTTTATCCAAACTATCACCCTTGCTACAAGAAGCATTGGAGGAAATATGTAAAGCAAGATGAAATGACCAGGGAGCTAATAGAGCATCTACCAACTTTGCCTGAGGATCCCTGGATCATAAAAAGTATCTGGGAAGGTTGATCTTCAAATGAGAAGCCATCAGGTTTACCTCTGGTAGATCCCATCGATCAACAATACCCAGATATTGTCCAGAGCCATTGAAACACTTTAAGCTCTTAAGTCAGAAAAGAGCATTCTTCAAACCAAAAAAGGATAACTTAGAGTTTTCAAATACAGAATAAGCCTGAAAGTTCCCTCTTTCTAGAGAACTATGAAAAGGTTTAAGTAAAAACTCTGGCCTTTCTTGGATATTGGAAGTCGAACTATTACTCCCATGAGTTCTAGATTCTGGCACACAATGAAAAAAAGGGGCATGAGCTTTGACGGGGTCCTATAGTACATAAGAAACCATACCCTGAAACCAATTCTGCATCAATGAGACACTATAGAATCTGGATCGGGGCCGCTCCATTATGCTGACTTTTTTAAAAGAAAAATGCGTTTTCACTGTTTGGCCAAGGCTTTTTCACCGTTTAGTCAATTGGGTTTGAACTTCAAAGATGAACTGGAACAATTTTGTTTATGTGAAGAGAAGGAGGACCTCTAACTCCCAGATAGACAAAAGGATATAGTATCTCAGTTCTTTCCCTTAGACGTCTTGTCATGAGGGAGAAAAAAATCCTTTACCTCCAGCAACAGTAGACATTATGGAGTCTACACCAGGCCAAAGAAAAACGTTTCCTTGAAAATCACAAGACAAAAGTGTAGACTTAGAAACTCCTTCAACTAATTAACACTTGAGCCACCAGCTCTTATCGACAAAACTGATAAGCTTAAATCTTTTTGACATTAATATTAATCATGTCAACAATAGCATCACAGATAAAAGCATTTGCTGACCTAAGAAGATTAAAAGGGATTTGGAAATCTTCATCTATAGCATCTTCGGAGATTTGATCAGAAAGATTGTTACATCAAAACGTAGCAGCCGTTGTCACACAAGCAACACTGATAGCTGGTTTACACATGTAACCTGATTGAATAAATATTTTTCATTGAAAAAACTAAATTGCTGTCCATAAGGATGTACTATCCTCTAAAGGAATAGTAGGTCATTGCACCATTCACCTTAGCAATAATTCCCAAAGCTCTATAATAAAAGCCAATAAGGGGAAATATTATATGAACATTGAGTATAGAATAAAAGTAAGGCCAGGTTAAGCTCTTTGGTAATTATCTCTGTAAATGCTTCTGGGACATGAAAAATGCTTCTGGGACAGAAGGTATAAAAATGATATTCAATTGTTTGTTCTCAAAAGGATTTGATATTTGGACCCCTAAAGTACATAAATCCTCCTTTAGTAATGTGTGAAAATATTTCAGCTTGAACATAAGAGAGGAGGATTCTATATTTATCAGCAACTGATTCCTGATCGTCAAGAATTACAAAATGCACATTAAAATGGTAAAGTAGACAGTGGATCTCCCCTCTAAAGGAAAGTGGGGACAGTTCCATTTGGATGGTCCCTGTTAAGAGGGAATAACAGACATACAATACCACAGAGACATATATTATAGGAGGCACTCTAGAATAAGCAAGCAGGGACTTATAACAGTAAAGTCCAAGAGCTAGGGCAAATATAGTTAAATACAGTATAGAAAGAATTTTAGTGGAATACACACTAAATAGATTTATAATATATAAGCTGGTCCTTGATGATAAAAAATACATTTTCCACCCCTATACACAACATAATAATAAAAAAAAAATCTTTCAGGATCAGTGGCGAAAACCCCTCAGAAGCATAGAGCTGAATAAAGGGACAGGCGAATAGAGTGCTGGAAAAGTTAACCACCATGCTGCCAGACAAAAAAAAAAGCTGATCGCTACCGAGAGTATATAATAAAGCAGCACGCTATCCCAAGAAGAAAGTAGAGCTCTGTAGTATGGAGGGAAATTTCAACAGCGAAATAAAGCCAGACGCATGTGCTAACATATGCAGAGATTGTAGATTAAAATAGTGCTTTATCTCAAGACGTGTTGGTAGCATGTAGCAAAATTACAAGTACCCTATAAAGCCAAAGCTCTCAGAAAAAGCACTGAACAAAATAAAAGTTTACGGTCAGCATAAAAGAGAGTAAATAAATTGTAAATGTGCAAAGAGGAATTAAGCTTTAAGAAAAAAACAGAAATAGTGTGCATCACTAAAAGGTTCTCATAGCCCCATAGTCTCCATACATTGCATCTAGACAGAATCCATAATAAGTCTAGTGAATATGTGGTAAGTCTAACATTAATGTCCCCAGGCTATGATGTAACATAACAAATGTACCTGGGAATATCCTGTGGGCTATGTGAGTGCAAATGTGTCATTAAAGTGATAGTAAACTCAAGCGTATAACAAACGCTAGGATTTACCATCACTAAAAATAAACATGAGTTTCTCTCATCGTTTTGTAAAAAACAGCGTTACACCACCCCTGTTAGGAAAGTAGATAGCTAACACAGCACCTCCAGCGCCCACGGCACAGTGCTTTCTTCAATGAGGTGACGTTTCCACCTCTAGACCAATAGCTGTGTGTGTCAACTGATATCCTAGCACAGCTAGAGGTGGAAACGTCACCTCCTTGGAGAAGAGCGCTGTGCAATGAGTGGCCGGAGTCGCTGTGTTAGAGGTCTACTTTCCTAACAGGTAGGGTGAGTGTTACCCTGTTTTTAACGAAACGATGAGAGAAACTCATGTTTATTTTTAGTGATGGTTAATCCTAGAGTTTGTAATACAACTGGATTTACCATCACTTTACACTTACCTGAGAAACACCCACTCCACTGTGCTTTCCAGCGGCAGAGAAGACTGCTTTCAGTAGATTTCCATCCAGTGCTGAGCACATTGCAGCAGAGGATTTAAGTGTGTTGACGACCCAACAGGAGGGCTTAGGGACAAGTTCCAGTGACACCTGTGGCAGGCCTGTGACTAACTCCTTTACCGGGTAAGTGTGTCACTGCCCCATACTCCAATCTCCTATCACTCAGCATCTCTTTGAGAGAGAATCTGGAACACCTGAAATCTTCACCCACCTCCTGAGAGGCAATGATTAGACTGGCATGCCAGTGAGGTGGGAGGGATAAAGTGCTCTTGGAAGTTTTGGGAATCTTTGCCGCCTCCTAGTGGACAGGAGTTGGATCCCAGGAGTAATGGATTGTGGGCATTAACCACCTTATAAAAAGATTTTTTTTTTTTTAAAGACCTGAACAGGAACCCAGCGTGGCCAATTAAAGGTATTATTCAGGAAAAAGAAAATACTGCTGCAAAGTTGATATGAAATAGGTATCACTTGCTTGTGATGGGCTTCAGTCTTCAGAAAATGTTAAACATCAAAAAGGATTCTAGTGCCTAGTTAATATTATACTATTAACTATACTTATATATGAATATCCAATCAGGCTCACCTAACAATATTGTGTATTTTACAGGAGTTATGCAGTAGGTGTTGAGAACATTAACTTGCAGTGAAGAACAAGCACTCTGGGACAAACATAACCACATCACTGTAAATGTTTGATGTTAGTTGAATAGGTTAATTATATCAATCAGCACAATATTTAATCAAAAACAAGACACCTGAGCCAACACTGAAGCTATAGTACTTACACTCGATGTATCCTGTAACAGGTGCATAATATATGGTGGAGATATCCATGGGGGAACAAAACATTAAATGAAAATTAAACACTTCAATTGTGGTCAAAGTGGCCAGATAATGGTTCATAATAAAAAGCAAAACTCTAATGATTGGTTAATTGCAAAATGGCCCTTAAATAGGCGAAAAAAAGAAACAGGAACAACATTTGTATTTAAAATAAAATAAAACTTGTTGATAAACATATAAACACACACACACACATTATATATATATATATATACACACACACACACACACACACACACACACACACACACACACACACACACACACACACACACATAAACCTACCATTTTATTTGTTTTTGTGTGAAAAAGAAATAATTTAATAATAATGTAAATGGTTAAAGAATTTTTCTTTAGAATTTACTGGGTACCTAACATACTTATAGTAGCAAACACTTACTGTTTCAATGTGTGCTAATCGATATGGGTTAAATAATGATTGATGGTGGAATGAAAAAAGCTTGCAAACAAGTCTTAATGGGTGGATGAAAGGACAGATTTTACAAAGTGCAGCTAAACTCTTGCCTTGCAGCAGCAGCCCCATATTGCTTTGCAATATGCAGCAAGTATTACTTATCAGACACCCACGTGTATGTCCCTGAATTTAAATACATCACATATTGGAATGTATTAGAGAAGCACTCACTTATGCAGTTTTCCCGGACATGGGCAGGACAGCTGACATGCTCTGGGCAAAACATGGTACTAAAAAGCCCTTTTGCTTATAGGTTCAGAGATAATGGTTCCTGATGATTGAAACATCTGTGCATATGTAATCATTTACTGAGTCACTTCTATAGGCAGAAACATTTTAGGACAGGGTCACAAAGTGCTGCCAAGTGGTATGTATGGGTAGGACTATGTATATTGGTCTAGAATTATGATGCATTTATAGCCCAGAGAGGCAAATGCATTTAAATAAATAAAAAATCCAATAAAAAAGATCAAATAATACAAAATAATAAACATATTGTCACATTAAACCTTTTCCATCTGGTAGATAAAGTACTTATCGCTGTTGTATTGTTTTGTAAAATCTGAAGATGACTTTTTCATTGAGGTGAAAGTTCTTTCTGTGAAATCCATTTCAAATAAAAGATGTATGTGTTCCCCATATTATAAAAGTCACTAAATAAATAACTAGATTGAAGAGTTAAATGTGCTAATGTGGAAAAGATGAAAATAATAAAAATAATACTTATTAATTCATGTGTTTATTAAACTCCATGCTTCTACTCTACCAACGCTTTTAAATACTAATGATGTGTCTAGTAACAATTATAGTGCACCAGGGTAGATACAAATCAATTTAAAAAAATAAATACAAATAAAATAAGATTTTTAAAACAAATAACTGCTAATAGTTAATAATAATGTAGCATGAGTTATATATATATATATATATATATACATACATATATACACACACACGCACAGTATATATATATATATTTGTAAATTAGTTCTATTAATTCATTAACAATGTCAGGCTCTCTCAGAGTTTGCTGTAAGATAATTGTTTTGTGGTCCTCTTTCTATCTAGAAGATATTTTTACTGATGCTTGGTTTTGCAGTTGTCAAAACTGTGAATTTGTGTCTGCAGAGATAACATGCCTCTTCTTCAGAGCAAATCCTTAATCCCATTGTTCACCTGCAAATCTTTGCACAGAACCCCTTACCTCTCAACAGAACACCACATTTAAAATTAAACCTTTCATGAGTACACAGTATATTAATACAATATACAACAGAAGTGAGTACACCCCATTACCATATCAACTTCTTCTAAGTTGAACAGTAGGGCATTTGCTCTTATGTAAAATTAAGAACGGCAAAACATAAATTATGCTTACCTGATAATTTCCTTTTTTTCTGATGGAGTCCACAGCTGCATTCATTACTTTTGGGAAATAAGAACCTGGCCACCAGGAGGAGGCTAAGACAACCCAGCCAAAGGCTTAAATACTCCTCCCACTCCCCTCATCCCCCAGTCATTCTGCCGAAGAACAAGAAAAAGAAATATCAGGGTGAAAGGTGCCAGAAGAGTATAACGCTCCACATAAAATTACAGGTGGGGAGCTGTGGACTCTTTCCATCAGAAGAAAAGGAAATTATCAGGTAAGCATAATTTATGTTTTTGTTCTTAAATGGAAAGAGTCCACAGCTGCATTCATTACTTTTGGGAAAACAATACCCAAGCTATAGAGGACACTGAATGCCAAGACGGGAGGGTACAATAGGCGGCCCATACTGAGGGCATCAATACCCAATAAAACTTCGCCCGAAGCCGAGAAAATTTTAAGAGGAAAAGCCCCAATGACACTGCTCGCAGTAAGTCCAGAAGCCAAACTAGAGACCACAAACGGACTCGACTGAGCCAACAGTCCTCCAGGAGACACCGTCGCCCAACAAACGGTCCCCCACTGCTCTTTTCCACAAATGAAGGACACCCCAGCTGAAACCCCCAAGGGAACAAGGCAAAGGAGAACCAAGGAAACCGAAAGGTCCCCTAATACAAAAAGAACACCTTCCACGAGTGAGCCCAGCTCACAGAGACCCAAAGGGGCCCAAACAGGGAAAGGAGGCTACGCCTATACCAAGCGAAACCCGGGATAAGACCGGGCACAGAGACAGAACAGACGTTTCTCCAATATCCTGCAAGAACGGAATGCAACTGAAGAGCCAAAGTCCTCCCAGTGTCTGGCCATAGAACACCAAAGTAATCGACCATGAAAAGTGTGTAATACACCCAGATGAAAAAACCCCAATATTGAGAACACAGAGTCCAAACAGGACAACACAAAGGGTACTTGCGAGGACGAAGAAGCAGTCAAGAAAGAAACAGACCGCAAAAGTAACCCCCAGACAAAAGGCACGTGCCAGGCAACCAAAGTCGCCAAACCTACACACAGGTCCTTGAAAAGGGGAACACAAAACCTCAATCGAGGCCCCCCGAGAACCCGAAGGAAGAGTAAACCCTCTTCTAATCAATGGAGCAAGTTGAAAGGAAAATATATATCCTAGGAGACTGAGCTAACAGGATAGATTCAACAAAGCTCACACTTCCAGAGGAGACTGCGACCCAAACGCAGTTCCTTAGACCACTCGGCCATCCTGACCTGCAGACCCACACTCAGCTGCACCAACCCAGCCTTCCGGGATCCAAGATAGAGGAAACAAAGAATCCCGAAACAGGTACAGGAATGAGCGTAAGGATAGCACGGCCATCACCACAGAGCACTCGTACAACCCGACTCTGAAACAGACAACAAGGCCATAGACCTAAGAATCTATCAAATAAAGGCCCAACAAGTCTGCTTGGAGCTACCAAGACCCCAGAGGGAACCAAACCCACTTTTTCACCTCCCATCCAGGAGAAGCCCCAAGCAAGGATTCTATCTCCATAGGGAGGAGAATATCCCCTAAAGAAAAGGGTTGATGCTAGAAGGGCAACAACTGTCCTCAAGGCCCGAAGGCTCCGGGCTAATGGGAAGAGAAATTCCCAACACAGATGTCCTAGAAAAGGACCCCCCTAAAAGTAGCTTGCCGAGCAGAGGCACAGCTAACCCATTCGCCTGCAGAGCAGGGAATCCACGGGAACACTGTCAAGATAACCAGGGCAATGTAACCCTAAGGCGCACCAGAAATTCAACATCCAACGCCAGCAGATGGGTATGAACCAACCAACCTTGCGGTTCAAGCCACACGGCTAACCACGAGATGACATGGGCTACTTGGTGACAAAGAGTAAAAAATACTCAGAAAACCTGTCCAACTATGACCAGGTTAGGTAGATGGAGCAAGGACACAGCCCAAGTTCCCACTACCGTGGAACACCCTGGCCAGCCCTGAGATCCAAGATTCCAAAACCACCCAAGACAGGGTCAGTGAAATGGCCAAGCAAAGCTTCAGCAACCGGAAGTCTCAGGGAGAAAAACAGGTACGGGTACCCAATAGTTCAGGCAAACCTTACCCTAGAACTTAACACCCCAATTGGCCAAAAAGCCAGATGCAAGGGTATGGATGCATATCCAGAAAATCCAGATAGCAAGAGAACTTGAAAGCCCTGACCAAAGGAAGGAACCACCCTTAGCTAAAGTCCAACGCTCCAAGGAGCAAGGCTAAAAGTCGTATGAAAATACTTCTCAGAGCCTCAGGACAACCCAGGTATATCTCAAGGTCAAAAAAATCCTACTAACAGGACTAGTATTCATAAAACCTCCGCACAAGCAAGAGAAGGCACTAAGCCTACACAGCTCCGGAGAACCCCGAGCTAAACAAAAATCCCTGCAGGGAACAACCATCACCCGGAAACACAGATCCCTAAAAGGAGATCTACACACCCGGAGGCAATGGAAGAAGACCCAAAGACCTCTTAAAACTCAGTTAAGAGTAAGAGCTGCAGCTAGATATATTAGAAACAGCTTACGCGTACACCTGCAAGGTGTCAAGAGCTGTAACAGGTTTCAATCTGCAAACCTTCCGCATGCTAGACAGCTATCCTGTACAAGCTGTTGGATCAAGCCCAAAAAGGACAAATCCAGAGGCCCAAAAAATGAAGGCCAAACTGCTCAATAGCGGTAAGGGGCAGTAAGCCCTCCCACCCTCCACCACATGGAGGAGGAAACTAAGTTCTGATGAAATCAGATGCCAGATAGAGTGACGCAGGGGAAAAACTCCCCTGCCCGGTCATCTATGACTGAAGGCTATAAGGACTGAAACAATCCTTCCCACCTCACGGACCCACAGGTCCTCTCGAAAAGAAAAAACAATGATAACCTGAGCACTCAGCGCTTCTACCGAACCAGCCGAGCAGAACAACGCCACGTGTCTGAACAGCCGCAAGACCGACCGAACCCGACAGGACCTAGGGTCCCAATTGGCAAGCTGTGTAAATTCTCCCTCGTAGGGGAAAAAACAGAAACGGACATTTTTAACAGAGGACTAACATGTCCAACAACTTCCGAAGAAGTAATAAAGAGTATCAATCCCAGAAGGTTCCCGAAGGAAACAAAAACAAATAAAAGACATCCCATCGGATATAAATTAAAAATAAGGCAACCTGGAGGTTAACGCCCAAAAAGACACAGGCCTACCCACAGGACCAGGCAAACGTAGCCCTATCTTTCAAAAACTGGGAAAGATCTCAAGCAAATGACAATCAGGAGATTACATCAGCCCCACATGTCTAATGAGGTGCACCATTCGAATTATCAGACTGAAATTCCCCGTATCTGGTAATGATAGGGTCATTCAGTAACTGAAAAACATGTCTGAGCAACACGCGAAGGCACGCAATCCTGTAACGGAAGGCACAACACGCAGGGACAGATACCCCGCGGAGAACTGTAGAGGCCCTCCCCAAGGCGGAAGGCCTGGGACAATAGGGCACAAGCACATTATCAAATAAATGTCTGGACTCTGCAGACAAACAATAGCCAACATTATGTGAAAGCAAAAAAGTGCTGCAACCTCCGGGGGAAACATGCCACCCGCATGGAGGAACTATAAACTGGGTTACTCGCATGTGCAGAAGTATGATCTGGTAGGGAACTCGCCTCTCGGAAAACAGGACCCCCAGAGGCGGATGGCTCAGCAGTCCCTTGATTCCCCAAGTCCGAGGAACCAGGCGCTCTGAAATGGCATACAGAACAAAACAGGCGTCAACGAGGCCACTCCGGATTAATCACCGGACACAGAATCTGAAATCAAAAAAGTCTCAGTATCAGAATCCTCTGCAACTGAATCTGAAATTAACACAGTCTCAGCATCCGAATCCTCTATAACTGGATAGAGGATATTTAAATATGGACTAAAGTAGTGAAAACTAAAAACGGCACCTGACACCCCCAATGGCTGGGGCACTCACCACCTCCTATGACCAGACCCCTGCAGACTAGAACATTTCCTTCGCCACACGGTCGGGAATGCGGAAATGGGAAAACGGAACGTAGCCATGCCTGAACACAAGGTGAACCGTACAGTCCAAACAAGCGCACCCAACCAAAAGGCAGAGTCAGTTCCAAAGGCCTCAATGTTCCAACCACGAGCCAAGTAAACATTGCACATAAGCAGGTTGAATCACATAACAAACATGATTATAACCCCCCCCCCCCCCTGATCAATAACCCCCCTCAGGAGATATTAACCCTCAATTCCAAGAAACTAAGAGAGACTCACTGAGAACAGTCAGAGAGAAGTGGGGGATGCTTGGTTGGGTGTGTACGGAGTGTGTAATTTCATATGTAAAAATAAAAATAAATCACAATTGCACCGCCAGCTTGATTGAACAAACAAAAGATCATAAACTTGCTATGTCAGTGGGTCACCCCAATCTCCCCTGACTATAGCCAAATTCGAATGAAAATGACATGTGTATATGAATATGAAACTCTCCAATGCAGTCAAGTAATATCACTTTTGATTATATTGCAAAGAAACTCACCACAGTCCTGTTTAGGTTAATCTTTCTCTTGTATCCAAGTGGTGTTGTTGATATTCTTGTGATGCTGGTGAGTATCCAAGCTGGGAATTGCTAAACCTCCGCAATAGGGGAATTAAAAGGTGTTTGAACTCGCTGAGTGTGCTCACAATGGCCAAACAATTCAAGTCTCACAAACAAAAGACAGTTTGGAGCACCAAAAAACGAGTGAAAAACAATTTTTTTTTTATTTATAACAATAGGGTTACATAACCCCAGGGTAAGAGTGTATAAACAATAAAACGAAAAACAGAGAACAAAAAGGCTGACCGGTTTCGGCGTGTGCCTTAATCCTAGCCTGCTTAAAAGTGTTAGTAAAATTCACAGCTTAAAAACCCACCTCTGTGTTTCAATTGGGTGTGAAATTCACACCTTTCTAATGGTTGACCAATGTTCAACTTCCTAATTTATCAGACACCTGTGTTGCCTACTGACATCACTAATGTTATTAGGTGTGGCGAAGTCTGTGCAGCCCTCTTAAAGTTTTAACTGTAAACTTTCCTTTGCCGACACACAGACCGCACAAAAGTGCCCATCGTCACATCTAATTTACTGCTGAAACAAATTGTAGTTGTATTGAATTTCACACCCAATTGAAACACAGAGGTGGGTTTTTAAGCTGTGAATTTTACTAACACTTTTAAGCAGGCTAGGATTAAGGCACACGCCGAAACCGGTCAGCCTTTTTGTTCTCTGTTTTTCGTTTTATTGTTTATACACTCTTACCCTGGGGTTATGTAACCCTATTGTTATAAATAAAAAATTTTTTGTTTTTCACTCGTTTTTTGGTGCTCCAAACTGTCTTTTGTTTGTGAGACTTGAATTGTTTGGCCATTGTGAGCACACTCAGCGAGTTCAAACACCTTTTAATTCCCCTATTGCGGAGGTTTAGCAATTCCCAGCTTGGATACTCACCAGCATCACAAGAATATCAACAACACCACTTGGATACAAGAGAAAGATTAACCTAAACAGGACTGTGGTGAGTTTCTTTGCAATATAATCAAAAGTGATATTACTTGACTGCATTGGAGAGTTTCATATTCATATACACATGTCATTTTCATTCGAATTTGGCTATAGTCAGGGGAGATTGGGGTGACCCACTGACATA
Source organism: Bombina bombina (assembly GCF_027579735.1). Lineage (NCBI taxonomy): Eukaryota > Metazoa > Chordata > Amphibia > Anura > Bombinatoridae > Bombina > Bombina bombina. Next base: position 1,409,962,393 of record NC_069500.1, read on the forward strand.
GCAAGTTTATGATCTTTTGTTTGTTCAATCAAGCTGGCGGTGCAATTGTGATTTATTTTTATTTTTACATATGAAATTACACACTCCGTACACACCCAACCAAGCATCCCCCACTTCTCTCTGACTGTTCTAAGCATTAGCTTGAGACTTGGCCGAGCTCAGGGTGGGGTACGTGACCGGTGTGAATATTTTTTGCTTACCACTCCGCAATAAAGGGTATGCAGGGTGAGAGTGTTATGTCAAGGACACCAGTTTTGTTTTCCCTACGCACAGCTGAAGAGAGGGAAACAGAAGCCTGGGACTGTAATCAAATTTTCTCACTTAATAAAACAAACTATAGCTTGATTAATCTTTTTGAGGAAGTAGAATTCCTCCTAATAAAGGAAGATCAATTAAAATGGGACGTGAACACCCTGAATAAATATCTTGAGCTAGGCCTGGTACCTAGAGGCCTGAGATTGAATAAATTTCCTACTTTCATCACAGATGACAAATCTTTTATTGAGAGGTGGAATGAACATTTAACACAGTGTTCTTACAAGTTAATGAAATTGATTTGTGAATTTAAGGTAAAGGCCATTGAGGATCTTGGCACCAAAATTAAGGAATTACAGGACGAACTTAACAAGAGAAGTGAGGAACCAAGCTTCTTGAAATTTGATGCCACTCTGCAAAAAGTGTTGGCAGAAGCCAAATCTGTATTATTAGAGGCTAAACGCACGAAATATTTACGTGACTTACAAGACTACAATCTAAATAGAGTCTACGTCTGGAACAGAAGGGATCGTTTTGCCCTAAGAAAGGAACAAAACAAACAAACCCCTTTTTACAACAGGGGCAGAAGGGGCAACAGATCAAGGGCCAATAGAGACAGACGAGTGAATTTTCAAGAAAGTGAGGGGGAATCCTGGGATGAAGGCTCCTCCTCAGGAGAGGATTTAGCAGCACCGGAAGCCACGGTAAGACCGAAGGAGGGTTCGAATCGGCTCCCCCCGATCCTGAAAAACAAAGGGCAGGGCCCAGTACCAACTACTTCACACTACAGGGAAGAACAGATACAACCTAGAATAAGCCAAGGGCCCCCAGGGGACACGGAAAGAGCCCAGATCGAGCAGGTTTTTCAGTTACCCCCAAGAACATCAGAAGGGGGGGGAAGAGACACTCTAGAACATTATCAACAACCGAGGGAACAAAGAAGATACCCCCAAAGAAGAGGACGAAAGAGGGGAAACTACAGGGACTAAATGTTATCAATTTGTCAAGTCATGTATTAAATAAATCGGAATTGGAGGTTCTCAGCTTAGGTTTAACCTTTGTACCAACCATGGACTTTAACCTATTTAAGACCCTTTTGGACGTTAATAAAATGATACGTAACATGACCCTTAAGAAGCATTTCAAGTCAGAAACAAGGGAGTACCACGAATCAGATGAGAGTCCACGGTCCATAGACAATGAGATAGAGAGTGGGGTTTGTATGAATTTCCAAGAACTCTGTGACGTTAGAATCTTGGAATCTCTCCAAGGGGAGTTAGAAGAGGAAGGAGCCAGGAGCCTAAGAACTCCAAAATTAAAGAGCAAATCTTCATTTTACCCCCTACAAAGTAGGGGTCCCCTCTTGGAGAAATTCCAAAAGAGAGTAGAAAGCGATCTGGTCAAGCTGCAATATACCACACAAAGGGGCCAGGAATCCAACATAACGCGCAGACAGAAGGAAGCTCTAAATAGCTTGAAAGTTAACAAGGGTTTGGTGATAAGATCTGCTGATAAGGGCGGAGCCATTGTGGTTCAGGATAGAACCAAATTTGTCCAAGAAGCGTGGAGGCAGCTGAGAACAGAATCAGATTATGAAACACTACAACAGGATCCTACTAGGTCATTCCAGCGACAACTGGTCTCCTTGGTGGATGATGGGGTAGACCTGGGCTTTATTGATCAGGAAACCAAAACGTATCTACTGGTACAGGATCCGGCTATACCGGTGTTTAATCACCTTCCGAAAGTACACAAGTCTACTGATAATGTCCAGGGGAGACCAATTGTCAGCGGAATCGGCTCACTTACTGAACATCTTTCAGAATGGCTGGATGACATTCTACAGCCAATGGTAAACACCCTTTGGAGCTTTTTAGCTGACACAAAACATGTCCTGAATTTACTCACTGACGTAACTTGGCAAAGCAATTATTATTGGTTAACTGTTGATGTCAAGTCTCTCTATTCCACTATACCCCATGAGAAGGGACTTGAGGCTTTAGAATTCTTCCTCTCCAGATGGTACACGGGGAACCGGGCATTTATTGCATATGTTTTAAGAGTCACTAGGTTCCTTCTCACCCACAACTATTTCCTGTTTGAGGGGGAGTTCTTTCTCCAGAGGCGTGGGACGGCTATGGGGGCCAAGTTTGCCCCCTCGTACGCCAACCTATTTATGGGTTGGTGGGAGCTCTCCCATGTCTTTGGGGAGCGAAACCCCTTCAGACAGGAGATAGTGTGGTATAGACGGTTCATAGACGACCTGTTGTTCATCTGGAAGGGATCGAGAGAAGATCTGGAAGAGTTTATTAAGGGTCTCAACCAAAACACGGCAGGGATCAGTTTTACTTCAGATGTTCAGGAACACACAGTTAACTTTTTAGACATCACACTGAAGGGCCAGACAGGTCAGAAAATTAGGACTGAAACCTATCGAAAACCGATTTCAGGTAACTCACTCCTACATGCAACCAGCTGCCATCCAAAGAAGGTTTTTAAAGGGGTAGCAAGAGGGCAGTTTATCCGCTTAAGAAGAAATTGTACTAGTCAGCGTATATACGAAGAACAAGCGGACGAGCTTACAACTAGGTTGTTAGAAAGAGGTTACCAAAAGTCGATAGTTACTAAGGAAAGAAATTTGGTCAGTAGAATGGACAGGGCCAAGTTACTTGAACAATCTAAAAGAAGGCCAAAAAACAGCAATGGGAACAGGAAGCAGAATAGGAGAGAGTGGGAACAACTAAAAGAGGGTAACAAAATTATGTTCATAACTGATTATTCACGACAGTACCATCAGATATGCCAGATAATCAAAAGTAACTATCAACTACTCTTGGCTGATGATGCATTAAAAGATACAGTGAATGAAGGCATACGATTCGCTTACAAAAGGAATCGTACGATTGGTAACATAATAGCCCCCACTAGACTGAAGCAGGAAGAGACCAGTGGCTCAACCTGGCTGAGACTTAATGGTACATTTAGATGCAATTATCTTTCCTGCAAGGCATGTGAAAGAGTGGTAGTGGGGGATTCATTTAGGTCTCTAGTCACAGGTGAAACTTTCCAGAAGAGACTGTGCCTAAACTGCCGGTCAAATTTCGTGGTATATCTAATATCATGCACACATTGTGCCCTCCAATATGTAGGTCTAACGACCAGGGAGGCACGGGTTAGAATAAAGGAACATCTGGCTGATATAAGAGCAGGTGAATTAACAACGCCTCTGATCAATCACTTTTCCGTGATACACCAAAAAGATCCCAGGTACTTTTCGTGGACTATCATAGAGAAGGTCCCTGTACAGAATAGAGGACTGGATAGAACACGGAAACTGGGAGAAAGGGAGGCCTTCTGGATTTTTAGGTTGAGAACCAGGTCTCCAGAGGGCCTGAACTCAGAATTCGATTTAATTAATTTTTGGTAGCTGTAGTAATTCCCTTATAATTTCATACTACACAAACAATCTCTAACCAGCACTTAAAAATTTAAAAAGTTTATAAATATAAACTACATTAATTATAAATGCACACAACAAAGGATAACCCAATCAAAATATATATTTCAGTACTTGATATCTAACTAGTTGTAGAACAATGCCCACACGATTGTAATGAGGTAACAGTGAGCAAAAGCTATACAGTGTTCCGTTCACAGAGCAGATCCATTACAGTATTCTTAGGGATAGAAAATATCTGCTTAAATTTCATATTAATGTCAGCCTTGATTGCACAACCCCCCCCCCAAACCCCGCTTCCACCCCCTCCCCTCCCCCTTAGCGCAGCAGACGCACACTATACAGATAGAGCTATTCAGCCGCATCTATTAGGGTTAAACGTACATTTATTGAGTGAGGGCTCTTCGCTTTGTGAGGTTACTTTGGAGAAACCATCTAACAAAAGGCCAGGGGTACCGCTTACACACCTCCTCCACACATATATTATTAAAGTGGAAGGCGGATTAGTGCTGTGGAAGCGATGGGGCATGCAAGCCTATAGGGCGGAACTAGAGGTGCGATTCATACGTCACTTATGTAAACAAATACACACGCATCCTCGAACAGCTGTAATCAAATCCCTTTTTTGCTATGAAAGTTTGTACACAAAGGGATAGTGGGCATTATCAGACCCAGGCAGTCTCAGGTCCCACAACTTTTTCTATTCTAAGATGTTGTAACGTTCAAGATACGTAAGATATTAGACAGCATTACATACACGGAGATATGTTGATATATAAATGGGAAAAGATAAATGCAATTTTTGCTTATATAAGCTATAAGTCTAATTCAATACAACTACAATTTGTTTCAGCAGTAAATTAGATGTGACGATGGGCACTTTTGTGCGGTCTGTGTGTCGGCAAAGGAAAGTTTACAGTTAAAACTTTAAGAGGGCTGCACAGACTTCGCCACACCTAATAACATTAGTGATGTCAGTAGGCAACACAGGTGTCTGATAAATTAGGAAGTTGAACATTGGTCAACCATTAGAAAGGTGTGAATTTCACACCCAATTGAAACACAGAGGTGGGTTTTTAAGCTGTGAATTTTACTAACACTTTTAAGCAGGCTAGGATTAAGGCACACGCCGAAACCGGTCAGCCTTTTTGTTCTCTGTTTTTCGTTTTATTGTTTATACACTCTTACCCTGGGGTTATGTAACCCTATTGTTATAAATAAAAAAATTTTTGTTTTTCACTCGTTTTTTGGTGCTCCAAACTGTCTTTTGTTTGTGAGACTCACTGAGATCCTTATTTTTTAAAACATTCACATTACAGCACATTGCAAATAAAGTAAAATGAAACAATCTTACCGGAATCTACGCCGTGGAACAGGAACAAGGCCCTTCACGTGTGACGGATAGTAGCATCGCCTCCGCCATGGACTTGAGAGAAGAAAGCAGGCAGCGAAGCAAAGTTCGACAACGCTGATTGCTTGAGGAGCTATTAATATGAGTCGGGATGGTTTCACAGAAAGAAACTCCCTGCATCTCAGGGCTCTAACTTTCATCCAAGCCCTCACTGAGAGACTGACAGGACTACTTAAAACTCCTGTCCCATGCCCAAGAGTACTACCCTCCATAAGAGATAAAAACAGAAATTAAAAATTCTGACACTTCTCTGCCATCCTCCTGGGACAAAAGGCAAAGAATGACTGAGAGATGAGGGGAGTGGGAGGAGTATTTAAGCCTTTGGCTGGGTTGTCTTTGCCTCCTCCTGGTGGCCATGTTTTTATTTCCCAAAAGTAATGAATGCAGCTGTGGACTCTTTCCATTTAAGTAGAAAATTAGATTTACTATATTTAAAATACAGGGCTCACAGTAGGAACTCAATGCAACAAAAGTCAGTACACCTTTCATTACTAAGATTCAAATCTCTTATTTTTTTTCAATACTTTGCATGTCCACCTTTATTTTTGAAGACAGACTCAATCCTACTTGAAATGGAGGATAATATTGTTCCACAAATTACTGGAGAGATGTTCTGCCATTCTTTAGAAACATTTTTTTTCAGCTGCTCTTTGCTGGAGGGATTGTATTGCTCTAACTTTCTCTTTAAAATACCCAAAAGGTGCTCTCTTGGATACAAGTCAGGTCACATACTTGGCCAGGTCACTTTTTACTTCTTTAGAAAACATAATTTATGTATGAACTTACCTGATAAATTCATTTCTTTCATATTGGCAAGAGTCCATGAGCTAGTGACGTATGGGATATACATTCCTACCAGGAGGGGTAAAGTTTCCCAAACCTCAAAATGCCTATAAATACACCCCCACCACACCCACAATTCAGTTTAACGAATAGCCAAGAAGTGGGGTGATAAGAAAGGAGTGAAAGCATCAACAAGGAATTGGAATAATTGTGCTTTATACAAAAAAATCATAACCACCACAAAAAAAGGGTGGGCCTCATGGACTCTTGCCAATATGAAAGAAATGAATTTATCAGGTAAGTTCTTACATAAATTATGTTTTCTTTCATGTAATTGGCAAGAGTCCATGAGCTAGTGACGTATGGGATAGCAAATACCCAAGATGTGGAACTCCACGCAAGAGTCACTAGAGAGAGAGGGATAAAAAAAAGACAGCCAATTCCGCTGAAAAAAGAATCCACAACCCAAATCAAAAAGTTTTAATCTTATAATGAAAAAAACTGAAATTATAAGCAGAAGAATCAAACTGAAACAGCTGCCTGAAGAACTTTTCTACCGAAAACTGCTTCTGAAGAAGAGAAAACATCAAAATGGTAGAATTTAGTATAAGTATGCAAAGAAGACCAAGTTGCTGCTTTGCAAATCTGATCAACAGAAGCTTCATTCTTAAAACCCCAGGAAGTAGAAACTGACCTAGTAGAATGAGCCGTAATCCTCTGAGGCGGGGATTTACCCGACTCCAAATAAGCATGATGAATCAAAAGTTTTAACCAAGACACCAAATAAATGGCAGAAGCCTTCTGACCTTTCCTAGAACCAGAAAAGAAAACAAATAGACTAGAAGTCTTTCTGAAATCTTTAGTAGCTTCAACATAATATTTCAAAGCTCTAACCACGTCCAAAGAATGTAAAGATCTTTCCAAAGAATTCTTAGGATTAGGACACAACGAAGGGACAACAATGTCTCTACTAATGTTGTTGGAATTCACAACTTTAGGTAAAAATTTAAATGAAGTCCGCAAAACCGCCTTATCCTGATGAAAAATCAGAAAAGGAGACTCACAAGAAAGAGCAGATAATTCAGAAACTCTTCTAGCAGAAGAGATGGCCAAAAGAAACAATACTTTCCAAGAAAGTAATTTAATGTCCAGAGAATGCATAGGCTCAAACGGAGGAGCCTGTAAAGACCTCAAAACCAAATTAAGACTCCGAAGAGAAATTGGCTTAATGACAGGCTTGATACGAACCAAAGCCTGTACAAAACAATGAATGTCAGGAAGATTAGCAATTTTTCTGTGAAACAGAACAGAAAGAGCAGAGATTTGTCCTTTCAAGGAACTTGCAGAAAAACCCTTATCCAAACCATCCTGAAGAAACTGTAAAGTTCTAGGAATTCTAAAAGAATGCCAAGAGAATTTATGAGAAGAACACCATGAAATGTAAGTCTTCCAAACTAGGTAATAAATCTTTCTAGACACAGATTTGCGAGCCTGCAACATAGTATTAAATCACTGCGTCAGAGAAACCTCTATGACTAAGCACTAAACGCTCAATCTCCATACCTTCAAATTTAATGATTTGAGATCCTGATGGAAAAATAGACCTTGAGATAGGTCTGGCCTTAACGGAAGTGGCCAAGGTTGGCAACTGGACATCCGAACAAGATCCGCATACCAAAACCTGTGTGGCCATGCTGGAGCCACCAGCAGTACAAATGAACGCTCCATTATGATTTTGGAAATCACTCTTGGAAGAAGAACTAGAGGCGGAAAGATATAAGCAGGTTGATAATTCCAAGGAAGTGACAACGTATCCACTGCTTCCGCCTGAGGATCCCTGGACCTGGACAGATACCTGGGAAATTTCCTGTTTAGATGAGAAGCCATCAGATCTATTTCTGGAAGCCCCCACATCTGAACAATCTGAAGAAACACATCTGGGTGAAGAGATCATTCTCCTGGATGTAAAGTCTGGCGACTGAGATAATCCGCTTCCCAATTGTCTATACCTGGGATATGGACCGCAGAGATTAGACAAGAGCTGGATTCTGCCCATGCAAGTACCCGAGATACTTCTTTCATAGCTTGAGGACTGTGAGTCCCACCTTGATGATTGACATACGCCACGGTTGTGACATTGTCTGTCTGAAAACAAATAAACGGTTCTCTCTTCAGAAGAGGCCAAAACTGAAGAGCTCTGAGAATCGCACGGAGTTCCAAATATTGATTGGTAATATCGCCTCTTGAGATTTCCAAACCCCCTCAGCTGTCAGAGATCCCCAGGCAGCTCCCCAACCTGAAAGACTTGCATCTGTTGAAATCACAGTCCAGGTTGGACGAACAAAAGAGGCCCCCTGAACCAAACGGTGGTGATCTAACCACCAAGTCAGAGATTGTCGAATATTGGGATTTAAGGATATTAATTGTGATATCTTTGTATAATCCCTGCACCATTGGTTCAGCATATAAAGCTGAAGAGGTTTCATGTGAAAACGAGCAAAGGGGATCGCGTCCGATGCTGCAGTCATGAGACCTAAAACCTCCATGCACATAGCTACTGAAGGGAATGACTGAGACTGAAGGTTCCGACAAGCTGAAACCAATTTCAGACGTTTTTTGTCTGTTAAAAGGTTACCCTTGTCTGAGGAATCAAGGAACTTTTTGGTAAATTGATCCTCCAACCATGTCTTTGAAGAAACAACACTAGTTGATTCGTGTGAGATTCTGCAGAATGTAAAGACTGAGCAAGTACCAAGATATCGTCCAAATAAGGAAACACCGCAATACCCCGCTCTCTGATTACAGAGAGTAGGGCACCGGCGGGGTTAGGGGCAGCAGATTAGGGGTACATAAGTATAACGTAGGTGGCGGTCGGCAGATTAGGGGTTAAAAAAATTTAATTGAGTTGCGGCGATGTGGGGGGACCTCAGTTTAGGGATGCATAGGTAGTTTATGGGTGTTAGTGTACTTTAGGGTACAGTAGTTAAGAGCTTTATGAACCGGCGTTAGCCCAGAAAGCTCTTAACTCCTGCTTTTTTCCTGCGGCTGGAGTTTTGTCGTTAGAGCTCTAACGTTCACTTCAGAAACGACTCTAAATACCGGCGTTAGGAAGATCCCATTGAAAAGATAGGATACGCAATTGACGTAAGGGGATCTGCGGTATGGAAAAGTCGCGGCTGAAAAGTGAGCGTTAGACCCTTTAATCACTGACTCCAAATACCGGCGGTAGCCTAAAACCAGCGTTAGGAGCCTCTAACGCTGGTTTTCACGGCTAACGCCAAACTCCAAATCTAGGCTTTAGATTCTTTCTACAGACTGCAAAACACTGAAGCGTGATTCATCACTCCAGAGTCCAGTGGCAGCGTGTTTTACACCACTCCAGCTGATTCTTGAATGCAACAGATAATAGGCAATATTTATGAGCTGATCGTATCCCTGTAAAGGGATAGAAAAGCGCGCTGATACTATGAAAGAAAAAAATATAAAATGCCGAAAAAAGTAATGTACTTGTAAGTCTAATGGAACGGGTCTACCGTATCAGTCCTGAAATGTGTCCATATAATGATGGTAGATTGAAGGGATGGAAGTATCCTCCTTTTTTGGTGTGGTGGGTCAGGCTGCTCCTCTTGATCCCAGAGAGTGTGGGACAGCTGTTGAAATACAAAGGGTAGAGAGAGGGCGCCACAATAGCGTGATACCGTCTGGAAATGCAGATACAGATGAAAGTAAGTAATATGCTTACCAGATGGTGTGGCACTGTGCTGTGACCAGTGCGTGAAAGCTGGCTAGCACTTAGCAGTGGCTAGTACACTGTGGAAACCAAGCTCCAAGGGTTCTTTTCCCGGTTCCAGCTTGATGTATGCCTCCTAGTAACTGGACTTCAATTGCTACAAAAGGTAAAATCTTTCTGTGTGTTGTTCTATTGGTGTTGGAGTAGCACAACACAGACAACTTCATATATATAAAATAGCTTTAATGTTATGACGCGTTTCTCAACCCCAATTGGGTCGTTTCATCACTTTTATCTGATGAAACGACCCAGTTGGGGTTGAGAAACGCGTCATAACATTAAAGCTATTTTATATATATGAAGTTGTCTGTGTTGTGCTACTCCAACACCAATAGAACAACACACAGAAAGATTTTACCTTTTGTAGCAATTGAAGTCCAGTTACTAGGAGGCATACATCAAGCTGGAACCGGGAAAAGAACCCTTGGAGCTTGGTTTCCACAGTGTACTAGCCACTGCTAAGTGCTAGCCAGCTTTCACGCACTGGTCACAGCACAGTGCCACACCATCTGGTAAGCATATTACTTACTTTCATCTGTACCTGCATTTCCAGACGGTATCACGCTATTGTGGCGCCCTCTCTCTACCCTTAATATTTATGAGCTGCATGCATGCTTCAGCATTGGACAGCCCCGTTCTGAGAGTCTGCACAGTCTATCACTTCCTGGCTTGGTGGTTGCTGCTCCTAAATGTTTCCACTTCACAATAATAGTACTTACAGTTGACCTGCCAACTAAAAACAACCTGTCTTTAACATTGAGCGGTCTAGTAGCTTTTCTCTCTGGGCCAATACATTTGAACCCCTAAATAGTAAACTAGTGTTTGTGCTTCTGTTCCAAGAATTTTCTGTATCCTCAATTATCGTACCACCAATTAAAGACCTGGCCACCACTATTCTGACATTCTGTTCGCAAACTGATCAGTTTTCACCACCCATTATCAAACAGATTATTGAAAATAGCATTTAAAGTTTGCAAATGACTTGACATGAATTCTTTGGTTAACAAAGAGGTCATTCCTAAATGAAAAACAAATACAAGCGAGTCTGGGTTATTACAAATAATAATGAGCTTGAAATAAACGGTAGGACTGAAATATACTCACTTCTCCAGTAAGGTGAGAGCCGTGGTAGGATTCACACGCAGGTATTTGCAAGTAGGTTGACCATAATCAGCCAGGTAAGTTGACCAATCCCACTTTATAAAGAGATCCAATAGCTGTGGAGAAAGAAGAGAAAAAGTCAACATAAGAAAGAGTAGGTATGTGCACAAGTTTTGAGAACTCTATGGCAGCAATGAGATTGCTACAAACATTACAACAAACACTGCATAACATAAGTTACAATTTTACTTTGCTGTGCAAACTTAGCCACAGAAAAAGTTGCACAAGCACAACTATAAAAATTCACACTCAAAATTCTCTTACCTTCCAGTGGAAGACAGACATTCCCATTTATCATGTTTACATAAATGATTTGTCCTGCTTCACAAACAAATTACATTGAGTAAGTCATGTGCGTGTCACATCCAGGAGGAAGCTATCCAGCCTCTAGGGGCAATGAGGTTGCTTTAAATAGATTTCTTTCATGATGGTGAGTCTACAAGTCATCACGTGTGGAAATTCCCTTCCTGACCACTAGGAGGAGGCAAGACACACCCCAACACACCAGAGCTTTAAATCCTTCTCATGATTCTCAGTCAGTCATACCCATAGCCACAATGAGCCATAGATTAGGGGAAAAAAGCAGGAAAGATAAAGTAGTGCAAAAGTAGTACAAAACAAGTAATGCCGCACACCTAAACAATAAGAAATCTGTGGGGCTTATGTAACCATCATGAAAGAAAAACATTTATCAGTAAACATAATTTTTTTTTTTATTAGATGTTGAGTCCCCAAGTGTAGGAATTGATATCCACGAAGTCTACGAGATCACCATGAAATAGGGGGACAAACAGTGAAGGCAGGATGTTACTGATCAGGAACTACTTTCTTGCCAAAATCAGCCTCAGTAGAGGCATACATATCAAAAGGATAGCAAAAGTGTGCAAACACCACCAAGTAGCGGCCTTGCAAATCTGATCAATAGAGCCTCATTAAGAAAAGCCCCAGAAGGGGCAACTGCCCTAGCAGAATACTCAAGTCCTCAGAATGATGGTGTTAAAGGCAGCTAAAGAAACAGTCGTACCTTCTGACCCTTGTGAAACAAAGAGAGAAGAAGAAAGTCTATGGCTTCTACATAAGCTCTCATGAAGAAGACACTCCTTAGAAGGAGGCTTCTACATAAGCTCTCATGAAGAAGACACTCCTTAGAAGGAGGCTTCTACATAAGCTCTCATGAAGAAGACACCCCGTAGAAGGAAGCACAATTCCCATAGTATCTGTAGCCTTATACTGAGGAAACATCAGAAGATATTGAAGCAATTTAAATATTACTTAAGTCTTCTGCAGCACTTGAATAGACACAAAGTCCAAAATGTTTCTCTTGATTCAGATACTTCCATCATCACATTTGTTTTAATGTCTTGGTATCCTTTGTTTAAGGAGAAGCAATACACTGCTAGGAACTAGCTGAAGGGACATGAAACGCAACATGTTTCTTTTATGAATCAGAGCATGCAGTTTTTTTTTTAAAAACTTTCAGATTTACTTCTATTTAACTTGCTTTGTGTGCTTGGAATCCTTTGTTGAAAAGCATACCTAGGTAGGCTTAGGAGCAGCAATGCACTACTGGGAGCTAGCTACTGATTGGTGGTTGCGCATATATGTCTCTTGTCCTTTGGCTTACCAGTTGTGATAAGCTAGCTCCCAGTAGTGCATTGTTGCTACTTCAACAAAGGATACTAAAAGAATAAGGCACATTTGATAATAGAGGTAAAATAAGAAGTTGTTTCAAATCATATGCTTTATCTGAATCATAAAAAAATAAAAAATAATAATTGGGTTGTATGTCCCTTTAAGGCTGAAAATTCTGTGATCTCTCCAGACAAGACCAAGCAACTTCCACCTGTGTGTGCGTTTTCTAATAAAAAAATAATATTGCTTTAGAAAACCATTGAAACATGATGAATAAGGTTATCTGGTTTTAAAATGAAATCCCTACAATGAGAAAACAGAGCGATAAAAACCAACACTCCTCATTCCATGTCTGGTGGAGTTGTCCTCGGCTAAAAACTTGTTGCTCTATGGTTGAGAGATTTTTGCTTAGCCCAACGTTTTATTTTGCTGCTGAGACGGCCTTACCTAGATTCCCTTGCAAATTAAATGATTTGCTATCAACTCAGTCAAAGCCTTGATAGCTCAAGCCCAACACCCGTAGTCCCACCAACACAAATAAGCATCTGACACTTCTTGAAGAGTATGGATATTTTAAACTGCAAAACAAGATACTTTTCATGATAACTTTTTATTGACAAACAGCAGTACATACTTTTCAGAAACAATATTTATAACCAAGGGGCTATTACTTAAAGGGACATGAAACCCATTTTTTTTGTTTCATGATTTAGAAAGAGCATGCAATTTTAAACTACTTTCTAATTTACTTATATTATCTAATTTCCTTTATTCTCTTAATATCCTTTGCTGAAAATTATATCTAGATAGGCTCAGTAGCTGCTGATTGGTGGCTGCACATATATGTCTTGTGTGACTGGCTCATGTGCTTTGCTATTTCTTTAACAAAGTATATCTAAAGAATGAAGCAAATTAGATAACAGAAGTAAATTGGAATGCCATTTAAAGTTTTATTCTCTATCTGAATCATGAAAGAAAAAAACATAATTTATGCTTACCTGATAAATGTATTTCTCTTGTAGTGCATCCAGTCCACGGATCATCCATTACTTGTGGGATATTCTCCTTCCCAACAGGAAGTTGCAAGAGGATCACCCACAGCAGATCTGCTATATAGCTCCTCCCCTCACTGCCATATCCAGTCATTCGACCGAAACAAGACGAGAAAGGAGAAACCATAGGGTGCAGTGGTGACTGTAGTTTAATTAAAATTTAGACCTGCCTTAAAAGGACAGGGCGGGCCGTGGACTGGATACACTACAAGAGAAATAAATTTATCAGGTAAGCATAAATTATGTTTTCTCTTGTTAAGTGTATCCAGTCCACGGATCATCTATTACTTGTGGGATACCAATACCAAAGCTAAAGTACACGGATGATGGGAGGGACAAGGCAGGAACTTAAACGGAAGGAACCACTGCCTGTAGAACCTTTCTCCCAAAAACAGCCTCCGAAGAAGCAAAAGTGTCAAATTTGTAAAATTTTGAAAAGGTGTGAAGCGAAGACCAAGTCGCAGCCTTGCAAATCTGTTCAACAGAGGCCTCATTTTTAAAGGCCCAGGTGGAAGCCACAGCTCTAGTAGAATGAGCTGTAATCCTTTCAGGGAACTGCTGTCCAGCAGTCTCATAGGCTAAGCGTATTATGCTCCGAAGCCAAAAGGAGAGAGAGGTTGCCGAAGCTTTTTGACCTCTCCTCTGTCCAGAGTAAACGACAAACAGGGCAGATGTTTGACGAAAATCTTTAGTAGCCTGTAAGTAAAACTTCAAGGCACGGACTACGTCCATATTATGCAAAAGACGTTCCTTCTTTGGAGAAGGATTAGGACACAATGATGGAACAACAATCTCTTGATTGATATTCCTGTTAGAAACCACCTTAGGTAAAAACCCAGGTTTGGTATGCAGAACTACCTTGTCTGAATGAAAAATCAGATAAGGAGAATCACAATGTAAGGCAGATAACTCAGAGACTCTTCGAGCCGAGGAAATAGCCATCAAAAACAGAACTTTCCAAGATAAAAGTTTAATATCAATGGAATGAAGGGGTTCAAACGGAACTCCCTGAAGAACTTTAAGAACCAAGTTTAAGCTCCACGGGGGAGCAACAGTTTTAAACACAGGCTTAATCCTAACCAAAGCCTGACAAAATGCCTGGACGTCTGGAACTTCTGCCAGACGCTTGTGCAAAAGAATAGACAGAGCAGAGATCTGTCCTTTTAAAGAACTAGCTGATAAGCCTTTTTCCAAACCCTCTTGGAGAAAGGACAATATCCTAGGAATCCTAACCTTACTCCATGAGTAACTCTTGGATTCACACCAATAAAGATATTTACGCCATATCTTATGGTAGATTTTCCTGGTGACAGGCTTCCGAGCCTGTATTAAGGTATCAATGACTGACTCGGAGAAGCCACGCCTTGATAGAATCAAGCGTTCAATCTCCATGCAGTCAGTCTCATAGAAAGTAGATTTGGATGATTGAAAGGACCTTGTATTAGAAGGTCCTGCCTCAGAGGCAGAGTCCATGGTGGAAGAGATGACATGTCCACTAGGTCTGCATACCAGGTCCTGCGTGGCCACGCAGGCGCTATCAGAATCACCGATGCTCTCTCCTGTTTGATTTTGGCAATCAGTCGAGGGAGCAGAGGAAACGGTGGAAACACATAGGCCAGGTTGAAGAACCAAGGAGCTGCTAGAGCATCTATCAGCGTTGCTCCCGGGTCCCTGGACCTGGATCCGTAACAAGGAAGCTTGGCGTTCTGGCGAGACGCCATGAGATCCAGTTCTGGTTTGCCCCAACGATGGACCAGTTGAGCAAACACCTCCGGATGGAGTTCCCACTCCCCCGGATGAAAAGTCTGACGACTTAGAAAATCCGCCTCCCAGTTCTCTACGCCTGGGATGTGGATCGCTGACAGGTGGCAAGAGTGAGACTCTGCCCAGCGAATTATCTTTGAGACTTCTAACATCGCTAGGGAACTCCTGGTTCCCCCTTGATGGTTGATGTAAGCCACAGTCGTGATGTTGTCCGACTGAAATCTGATGAACCTCAGTGTTGCTAACTGAGGCCAAGCTAGAAGAGCATTGAATATTGCTCTTAACTCCAGAATATTTATTGGGAGGGGTTTCTCCTCCTGAGTCCACGATCCCTGAGCCTTCAGGGAGTTCCAGACTGCGCCCCAACCTAAAAGGCTGGCATCTGTAGTTACAATCGTCCAATCTGGCCTGCGAAAGGTCATACCCTTGGACAGATGGACCCGAGAAAGCCACCAGAGAAGAGAATCTCTGGTCTCTTGATCCAGATTTAGTAGAGGGGACAAATCTGAGTAATCCCCATTCCACTGACTTAGCATGCATAATTGCAGCGGTCTGAGATGCAGGCACGCAAATGGCACTATGTCCATTGCCGCTACCATTAAGACGATTACTTCCATGCACTGAGCCACTGACGGGCGTGGAATGGAATGAAGGACACGGCAAGCATTTAGAAGTTTTGATAACCTGGACTCCGTCAGGTAAATTTCATCTCTACAGAATCTATAAGAGTCCGTAGGAAGGAGACTCTTGTGAGTTGTGATAGAGAACTCTTTTCCACGTTCACTTTCCACCCATGCGACCTCAGAAATGCCAGAACTATCTCTGTATGAGACTTGGCAATTTGAAAGCTTGACGCCTGTATCAGGATGTCGTCTAGATACGGAGCCACCGCTATGCCTTGCGGTCTTAGAACCGCCAGAAGTGAGCCCAGAACCTTTGTAAAAATTCTCGGGGCAGTGGCCAACCCGAAGGGAAGAGCTACAAATTGGTAATGCCTGTCTAGAAAGGCAAACCTTAGGAACCGATGATGATCTTTGTGAATCGGTATGTGAAGGTAGGCATCCTTTAAGTCCACTGTGGTCATGTACTGACCCTCTTGGATCATGGGTAGGATTGTCCGAATAGTTTCCATTTTGAATGATGGAACTCTGAGGAATTTGTTTAAGATCTTTAGATCCAAGATTGGTCTGAAGGTTCCCTCTTTCTTGGGAACCACAAACAGATTTGAATAAAATCCCTGTCCTTGTTCCATCCGCGGAACTGGATGGATCACTCCCATTACTAGGAGGTCTTGCACACATCTTAGGAATGCCTCTTTCTTTATCTGGTTTGATGATAACCTTGAAAGATGAAATCTCCCTTGTGGAGGAGAAGCTTTGAAGTCCAGAAGATATCCCTGAGATATGATCTCCAACGCCCAGGGATCCTGAACATCTCTTGCCCACGCCTAGGCGAAGAGAGGAAGTCTGCCCCCCACTAGATCCGTTTCCGGATAGGGGGCCGTTCCTTCATGCTGTCTTGGGGGCAGCAGCAGGCTTCCTGGCCTGCTTGCCCTTGTTCCAGGACTGGTTAGGTTTCCAGGCCTGTCTGGAATGAGCAACAGTTCCCTCTTGTTTTGAAGCGGAGGAAGTTGATGCTGCTTCTGCCTTGAAATTTCGAAAGGCACGAAAATTAGACTGTTTGGCCTTTGATTTGGCCCTGTCCTGAGGAAGGGTATGACCTTTGCCTCCAGTAATGTCAGCAATAATTTCCTTCAAGCCAGGCCCGAATAAGGTCTGCCCCTTGAAAGGAATGTTGAGTAATTTAGACTTTGAAGTCACGTCAGCTGACCAGGATTTAAGCCATAGCGCCCTACGCGCCTGGATGGCGAATCCGGAATTCTTAGCAGTTAGTTTAGTCAAATGAACAATGGCATCAGAAACAAATGAGTTAGCTAGCTTAAGCGTTCTAAGCTTGTCAATTTCATTCAATGGAGCTGTCTGGATGGCCTCTTCCAGGGCCTCAAACCAGAATGCCGCCGCAGCAGTGACAGGCGCAATGCATGCAAGGGGCTGTAAAATAAAACCTTGTTGAATAAACATTTTCTTAAGGTAACCCTCCAATTTTTTATCCATTGGATCTGAAAAAGCACAACTGTCCTCAACCGGGATAGTGGTACGCTTTGCTAAAGTAGAAACTGCTCCCTCCACCTTAGGGACCGTCTGCCATAAGTCCCGTGTAGTGGAGTCTATTGGAAACATTTTTCTAAATATAGGAGGTGGGGAAAAGGGCACACCGGGTCTATCCCACTCCTTGCTAATAATTTCTGTAAGCCTTTTAGGTATAGGAAAAACGTCAGTACACACCGGCACCGCATAGTTTCTATCCAGCCTACACAATTTCTCTGGAATTGCAACTGTGTTACAGTCATTCAGAGCAGCTAATACCTCCCCAAGCAATACACAGAGGTTCTCAAGCTTAAATTTAAAATTAGAAATCTCTGAATCAGGTTTCCCCGAGTCAGAGATGTCACCCACAGACTGAAGCTCTCCGTCCTCATGTTCTGCATACTGTGATGCAGTATCAGACATGGCTCTAACAGCATTTGCGCGCTCTGTATCTCTCCTAACCCCAGAGCTATCGCGCTTGCCTCTTAATTCAGGCAATCTAGATAATACCTCAGACAGGGTATTATTCATGATTGCAGCCATGTCCTGCAAGGTAATCGCTATGGCGCCATATTAGCGTGCGTCCCCTGAGCGGGAGGCGAAGGGTCTGACACGTGGGGAGAATTAGTTGGCATAACTTCCCCCTCGACAGAACCCTCTGGTGATAATTCTTTTATAGATAAAGACTGATCTTTACTGTTTAAGGTGAAATCAATACATTTAGTACACATTCTCCTATGGGGCTCCACCATGGCTTTCAAACATAATGAACAAGTAGGGTCCTCTGTGTCAGACATGTTTAAACAGACTAGCAATGAGACTAGCAAGCTTGGAAAACACTTTAAAACAAGTTTACAAGCAATATAAAAAATGTTACTGCGCCTTTAAGAAACACAAATTTTCCCAAATTTTGAAATAACAGTGAAAAAATGCAGTTACACTAACGAAATTTTTACAATGTATGTAATAAGTAAGCAGAGCATTGCACCCACTTGCAAATGGATGATTAACCCCTTAATACCAAAAACGGAATAACAAATGACAAAAACGTTTTTTAAACAGTCACAACAACTGACAAAGCTCTACTGTGGCTTTTTACCTTCCTCAATACGACTTTTGAAGCCTTTTGAGCCATTCAGAGAAGTCCTGGATCATGCAGGAAGAAGCTGGATGTCTGTGTCTGTAATTTTTGCTGTGCAAAAAAACGCCAAAATAGGCCCCTCCCACTCATATTACAACAGTGGGAAGCCTCAGGGAACTGTTTCTAGGCAAAATTCAAGCCAGCTATGTGGAAAAACTAGGCCCCAATAAGTTTTATCACCAAACATATGTAAAAAACGATTAAACATGCCAGCAAACGTTTTAAAATACACTTTTATAAGAGTATGTATCTCTATTAATAAGCCTGATACCAGTCGCTATCACTGCATTTAAGGCATTTTCTAGCAAATTCCATCCCTAGAAAAATATTTTAACTGCACATACCTTATTGCAGGAAAACCTGCACGCTATTCCCCCTCTGAAGTTACCTCACTCCTCAGAATATGTGAGAACAGCAAAGGATCTTAGTTACTTCTGCTAAGATCAGAGAAAACGCAGGCAGATTCTTCTTCTAAATACTGCCTGAGATAAACAGTACACTCCGGTACCATTTAAAAATAACAAACTTTTGATTGAAGAAATAAACTAAGTATAAAACACCACAGTCCTCTTACGACCTCCATCTTAGTTGAGAGTTGCAAAAGAATGACTGGATATGGCAGTGAGGGGAGGAGCTATATAGCAGCTCTGCTGTGGGTGATCCTCTTGCAACTTCCTGTTGGGAAGGAGAATTTCCCACAAGTAATGGATGATCCGTGGACTGGATACACTTAACAAGAGAAAGTTGGGTTTAATGTCCCTTTAAGAAAGGGAGGAGTGCATGTGTGCCTTTCCCTCCCCATCTCACCACTCTACTTCTTTACTTTATCTTTTTCCTTCTTATTAATAATTTGTTCTTGATCATTTTCTGTCTGGAAAACTTTACAAATTTTTAAGGATGCAAAAAGGGTTATCTTTCAGCGGAAAATTCCTGATATGGAGATTTCAAGTCGCTATGATGGGGACTAGCTACATTGTGAACCTTGTTTTCTGTTTTGTACATTTTATTTGGTGGTGTTTAACTATTCTAATGTAACATTTATACCTAAAACTTCAATAAAAAAATAATTATATATATATATATATATATATATATATATATATATACACACACACAACACTCCTTCACTATAAGTATAGTATGATGGACCAAAATGATATGTAATAAAATGGGAGGAAAGACACACACATTTCCTTAACCCTTTTGTGCCGGAGTTAACGTGTCTACATCGGAACAACTGTTCCGATGTAAACAAATTGATATCTCGCTATCGTGCACGTCATCACGAGATTTCAATGATGGGATCGCATCAGGGGGGTGTCCCTATGATGCTAGGCACGTCCTCCAGACCGCGATCCCATCAGGGAAGCGCCAGTGGCTTCAGGAAAGCCAAGCGGTTAGGATGTTGTATTATGTCCTTTGGCGCTAAAGCCCAGCAAAAATCGGACGAATTCAACGCCCTAATGGCGTTAAAAGGTTAAGATACAATTCTTCTTTTTTTTTATAGTTGAATGAATTTTTTTTTGCAGGGTGCTAACTCAGTTGATTGCAAATTCTAGTATGCTGGGAAATTATCAGGGATACATTTTTTTCTGCAACAAAAGTGTCAGTAGAATGTCTCTGAAAGTCTCAAACATCAAAGAAATGTTTTACCTTCAACTAAGTTTTAAACTATCACAAGTTTAAGGGCTAAACTCAATTATTATGTATGAATACTGTGCCTATTATCTCCTTAAACAAAGTGTTTGAGAATCATTGCAGACTGCACTGTACCTCTGGCTAAAAAACAACTACCAACATTTCAGCTCAGTAATTACAAAAGCTTCAAAGGCGAAAAGTCCTATAGAAGTTCAGGAGTGTGACATGAAATTGAAAAAGTAAATAAAACTGTGACGGTAATCTTACTTTTTGTAAAAACAACTCCCAAGTATTTATATCACCTGCACGAAAATTGATATGGATAACTAATGTCAGAACACCCACTCTCTCCATACCACCTGCACGTAGCTCTCATTGGAATATGAAGCTTAAACTTTTCACCTTTCAAGCTTAGAGAATAAAAACTAAAAGGAGTATAAAAATTCAGTCGATGAAGCGTTCATGTATCACAGGACTTGTAAAAGTTCAGTCTGCGCCTTCTGGGGAAGATTCCAAAATAAAATATGCAAATACCATTAATTCTTTGATGCACTGCCGTCTCCGTGATTCAGGCCCATACATCAAACGTGACAGGACACAGACTACAAGAAAAATGTATTTACCAAAATCCTATTCCCGTGCAGGATTAACATCGCAGAACCAACTTACAGCTTTCATTGGGTGGATGTAAAAACCTGCCACTCACACCTACAAATATGAAAATAACTGAGCTGAACTGGGTAGGGAATCACGTTATATTTAAGTCATTCTTCTCTACTTTTTATTATTAGCTGTCACTCTATTTGTACTTTTATTATTTTTTCCACCCACAGAAATGTTAAAATTAGAAAAATGCAGACGCAGTTTGACAAGCCAGAGAATTAGCCCTTTATCATGCTGCCTTGCTACTAAGCCTAAGGGTGAAATAAGATGGACACTTAGGTGTCATATACAGACTACAGGCCGGTAATATGCTTTGGGGAGATGTCAGTGGTATTATTTTCTATTTATTTTTGAAGGACAAAAAGTTGGCGCTATATGATACAGAAAGTGGATACTTTCTTAAAGGGATATGAAACCCCAAATTTTTCTTTCATCATTCAGATAAAGCATGGGATTTTAAACAACTTTCTAATTGACTTCTATTGTCAAGTTTTCTTCATTCTCTTATTTTTTGTTGAAAAGCGGAGAGGCAAGCTGAAGAGTCGGCCCATATCAGGAACACTATATGGCAGCAGTTTTACAATAATGGTATCCATTTGGTAGAGCACTAGATGTCAGCACTATTTCCTGTCATGTAGTGCTCCTGATGCTACCTAGGTATCTCTTCAATACAGAATATCACATGCTCTGTCTGAATCACAAAATATTTTTTTTTTGGTTTCATAACCCTTTAAAGGGACGGTATACACTCATTTTCATATAACTGCATGTAATAGACACTACTATAAAGAACAGGATGCACAGATACTGATATAAAAATCCAGTATAAAACTGTTTAAAAACTTACTTAGAAGCTCTCAGTTTAGCTCTGTAGGAAAGCCCACTGCAAGTGGGAAATAAGACCCTCCCCCTTCTTTTGCATATAAAAATACCCTTTACACAAACAGGCGCAAGCTGGAGAAGGTAGCTGACGGTATTCAAATAAAACTTTGGGGCTTGGTTAGGAGTCTGAAAATCAGAGCAATGTTATTTAAAAATAAGCAAAACTATACATTAAAAAAACTTTATGGGCTTTATAAATAGATCATCTACAAAACATTTATGCAAAGAAAAAGTAAGTGAATAATGTCCCTTTCAGCAACATCTAATCCACATTTTAAAATCGATTCTTTAAAAAAGGACAAAGGAGCAAAAGAAAATGCATTAGAGTGTTTATTATTGCACTATTACATGCATATAATTGTGTGTGTAATCCCTGCAAATTAGTTAAACACATAGTTAAAGTGAGCCCCAGAACAGCAATGCACTACTGGGCGGTAGCTGAAAACACCAGGTGAGCCAATGTCAAGAGGCAACGTGTGCAGCCATCCACCAACCAACAGCTAGCTACACATAGTACATTGTGGCTCCGGAGCCTACCTAGGTATGCTTTTCAACAAAAGGATACAAAGAGATCAAAAGTGAAAAGTCTCTTAAAAAGACAGGCTCTACCTGATGCATGAGAGTTTAATAAATTAATAGATGAGGGATTATATTGAATGGAGAAGTATTATTATAATAAGTGGGTAAAGGTTTGTCCTAGAGTTAAATTGCTGGTATGGCATGTGGTCCTCACCACACCGCAGGAATATTGCATTCTCCCTTATGTGTTAAGATTGGGGAAAGAAGTAGGAAGAGAACTGGTACAGAATAGTGAGCTGGACTGATGCAAACTTACTCTCATAAAGAAAAAAGCAAGCAAACTGTTAAAGGGGCGTGAAGTCAAAATCAAACTTCCATTTATTATCAAATGTACCTATTTTTCTTGGTTTCCTTTGTTAAAACTTAGCTTATTTTCTTTCATAAGGGTGGTTAGAGTCCACAAGCCATTAGTCTTAGGAATTCAACTCCTGGCCACTAGGAGGAGGGAAAAATTCCAAAAATCTTCAACAAGAGTACTAAACCCCATCCATCCATCTCTCTGGTATGCCAGTCTTATCTTTGCCCCTACAGGAGGAAGGTGAACATTTGAGGTGCTCCAGATTCTTTGTTGAGAGGGGTCCCCAGACCGATTTGAGGACCAATCTTCCTCTCAGAGAGATGCTACAGAGAGAGAGAAAGGAGATCAGAGAGTATTGAGCAGTGGCATAATCACTCCCAGTGAGGAGCTAGTCACAAGCCTGCCAAAGGTGGCAGGGGGACCAGTCCCTTAGCCTCCTACTGTTGGTTGCTTATCACTAGATGGGCTCTCTACTGGAACAAGTTATTTCTGCAGCTGGTAAGCACAGTGGAGTGGGTGCATCTTAAGGTAAATACATTTTGGCTATTAACAGGTACATATGGTATGGTACATCATAGCAAGGGGACAATTTAATGTATAGACACAACCACTTTTTATCTAGACTAACTACATTTTGGTCTAGCCGTACTGTATGGAGAACATATCAGGGCATTAAGAGATTCTCTTAGAATCTTTTTCTTATTATATATGAGTCTGGATATGCTTTTTTACGGTGATTTATAAATAACATCATTTTTAGTTATATTTATTTTTTGTTCTTTATGAAATCGCCCGTTTTTAGTGTTAGCTCGTGACGCTTTTTTTCACCATTGTATATGGCCTCCCTTAGCGTGTGTCCACTCTTTTCACTCTAGTCTCCTCCCGTGCTACGGAATAGCATGCCTGACTTAGGTTAGCACGCTTCATTGTTTTGTATGCAGTCTGAAGCATGGAGTTTAAATGGGACAGCACGGTAGTTTACTACCTTCTTGCCGTGCTAAAATTCACCTGCCATTTTTTCTTCTCTATGCTTTTCATGCAATCTCTGCGTAGCAACGCCCATTGCTACCTATGAAGGGGGTAAATTAATTATTTTTTTAGGAGCCGAGAGAATTGATATATGTTTTTACTTTTACAATTATTTTGCCTCAGAGTCTCTATACTGTTGCCTATTTGTTCTCTTTAGGTTCTCAGATTTTCAGTTTAAATCCCAGAATATCCAGAATGTTATTTTTTCATCAAATATATTTTTTCATAAAGTACTTTTATTATGGTATTTTATTATTGTCTCTAATTAACTTCCATGATGAAGCATAATGGAACTGTCCCCAATATTTTAAATATTTTTCCCTTAGAGGGTAGATCCACTGAATATTTACTCAATTCAAGTATGTTTTTTGCAAACTTTGCAATTCCTATATTGATCGCCTTCTGCCTCAGTTAATCAATTAAATTGTGTCCTCTTTGTATGGTACAAGGTATTTCTTCAGAATTTGCTCCAGGTTGTGTGTGCTTAACTGTTCCCGAAATGCTGGTGGCCATGACACCTCCAAGTAGATTTTAGTATACAGCTTTGGGAAACTATACCTAATTTGGATCATGCTTTATCCACTTTATACTTCTACTATTCTTTTACAGGATAATATTTATTTTAAGGTCCTATGGTTAGAATATTAGTCTTTTCACAGATGGGTATTTCTGCAAGCCGGCTACATGTATAAACCAGCTATCAGTTTTGCTTGTTGTTGCAGAGGCTACTATTTGTTGTGACAATATTTCTGATCATGTATCAGAAGATTTTCATAACTTTTCATAGCTGAAGATTTTCAAAACTGTTTTGAATCTCCTTAGGTCAGCAAATGCATTTATCTGTGATAATATTATTGACTTGATTAGAATTTTTAAAATATGACCTTATCAGTTTTGACCAGAAGAGCTTTATGGTTCAGGTCTGATCAGCTGACATGGTTTCAAAGTATAAGCTTTACAAAGAAAAATGTATTTGGGCCTGGTCTAGACGCAATAATCTTTACTGTGACCAGAGGTAAGGGAGTTTTTTTCCCCTCAGGAAAATACTAGTCGCTTTAGTTCCTTTCGCCAATCTAGGAATCAAAGGTCCTCCTCCTTTTTCACAAAATCTGGATTCTTTCTGATACTCCTGGAAATCCAACCCCACTTAGAACAAGGTCAAACAGTCAGGACAAGTCACCTTTGTCTACAAAGTCAGCATGAAGGGGTGGCATCCGATTCCTTTCTAAGAAGGGGGCAGGTTATGCCTTTATTTTTTTGGGAAGCCTGGTCTCAGTCTGTTCAAGATCCTTGGGTTCTAAACTTAGCTTTTTCACAGTTTCAGAAGGGGCTTCAGATCAAAGCCTCCCAGGGGAAGGTTTCTTCTGTTCCATAGCCCTAAGGACCCTGTAAAGGTTCAAGCCTTTTTCCACTGTGACCAGAATTTTAACCTCATAGCAGTGATTGTTCAGTTTCCAATGTTAAAACAAGGCCAGGATTTTTATTTCAACTGGTTTCTTACCCTAAAAAAATGAATTATTTTTTTTAAACCTGTTCTGGATTTGAAACGTTCAATAAATTTCTCAGGGTTCCTACCTTTAAAATGGAAATAAATTGGCCTATTCTGCCCCTTGTTCAGCAGGGACAATACATGTCCAAGACTTGTAGGATGCTTGCTCATATTTCTATCCACAAGGTCTATTTCAGTTTCTGAGATTTACCCTTCAGGACAAACATTTTTTTAAGGGTTTTGGGAACTCTCTTGTCTGTAATAAGAGTTCAAGGTATTTTGGTGGCTCCAAACCTGGATGATATCTTGGTACAAGCTCCACCTTTATCAGTGTCTGATTCCAGCTATCTTTTCTTGTTTCTTCACTAACATGATCAGAGAATCAATGTTCCAAAGTGTTCTTTTTCGCCTCTCTCCTTGGAGTCATTATAAACAATATTAATGAGATTTTCTTTATCTGACCTAAGGAGATAAAAGTTATAGGCAACATGGTAAATTGCAGTCAATTTTCAACACTACAGAAGTCCTATGTATGGAAGTTTTAGGTCTGATGATTGCAGCTTTAGGTGCTATTCCACTTGCCTGGTTTCACAGAACTTTTCAACTTTGCATGCTAGGTTAAAGGAGGATCCTTTTGGATTTCACAACAAAACAATTTCTATCCTGATGGATAAATTACCAGTCCTTTTCTCTGGGGGCATTCTTTATCTGTCCAACTTGGACAATTATCTTGACAGAAACAGTCTCTGGTTGGGGGTGCATTATAGGGGTCCAGGAGAGCACAGGGAGTTTGGTCTCCTTAGGAGTCAAGGTTACCTGAAGATATTCTGGAACTCTGTGATATTTTCAAAGCTCTTCAAAAACGGTCACTTCTGAAAGTAGTGACTTGTCTGCATTTTCAATAGGACAATTCCACAGCTATGTCTTTATTGGGGGAACTTTCAGTTTCCTAGCGATTAAGAAAGTTTCTCGAATTTTTACATGGGCAGAGAACTTTCTATACAACTTCTGCAACACCTAGGTGTATAAATTGGGAAGAAGATTATTTCAGTTGCTATTCGCTTCATCCTGTGGTATGGTATTTACACCTGGAAGTTTTTAATTATATCGTAGTTCAATGGCGTCTACCAGAGATAGATGTGATGGCTGCTTATTTGATCTACAAACATCCCAGATATTTTTCAAGATCCAGGGATCCACAGGCAAAGTCTATAGATGCTCTAGCTGCTCCTTGGCAATTTTGTCTTGCTCAGATCTACCAAGAGCTCTTACCAGTAATTCTAATTGCTCCAGGTTGGCTATGCAGAACTTTTATTACAGTCCTTTTTCCACTTCCTGGGCTTTCAAAAATGAGTCTTCTGTTGTTCAAATTTGTAAGGCAGCAACATGGTCATCCTTACATACCTTTACTGATTTCTACAATTTTCATGTTTTTTGTTTCTTTTTTAATTGTTCCTTTTTTGGTAGTAAAGTCCTCCAGGCAGTAGTGTCTAGTAAATTAGGCGCCTGCCTTTCAATTTTTTTTTTATTCTGCCCAATTACTTGTAGACTCTACAGCTTGGGTATTAGATCCCAGGAGTAATGGCTTGTGGACTCTCACCAACTTTATGAAAGAAAACAAATGATGACTTACCAGATAATTTCCTTTCCTTCGATACAGGGAAAGTCCACAGCTGCCTTAATTACTTGTGGGAATACAGAACCTGGCCACCAGGAGGAGGCAAAGACACCCCAGGCAAAGGCTTAAATACCTCCCTCACTTCCCGCATCCAGAAGTCATTCAGCGGAGGGAACAAGGAAACAGTAGGAGAAATATTAGGGTGAAAAAGGTGCCAGAAGCAAATAAAATACATTTAGGGTCGCCCATCTGAGAATATGGGCGGGAGCTGTGGACACTCCCTGTATAGTAGGAAAGGAAATTATCTGGTAAGTCATAAGATGTTTTCTTTCTAAATACAGGGAGAGTACACAGCTGCATTCATTACTTGTGGGAAATTATACCCAAGCTGCAGAGGACACTGAATGCTAACGGGAGAGAAAAAGAAGAGGCGGCCCAAGTCTGAGGGCACCACAGCCTGCAACAAACCCATTCTACTGAATGCTGCTTCAACAGAAGTAAAAAATAAAAAGAATGTTAGGAGGACCAGATAGCTGCCCAACAATCAGAACCATAGAGATCTCATGCAAGAGACCCAAGAAGACGTCACTGCTCTAGAACTCCTAACACTCCTCCACTAACAACAAAGAAGGTAAGCCTCCATAGTCCCAAAGAACATCAAGGTAAGATTCCCTGGAAGGAGAAAAATACTTTTCCATTTAGAAAAGAAAATGACATATAAAATAATAATCTTAGGGAGAAAACCCTGACAAAATGTGTAAACAGCCATAATAAAAAGAGGAAGCTCCTTTAAGGAGTACGTATTGCAAGATTGCAACATAGGGACCATAACAGAAAGGGTAATAAACCCAATAGGGGGCGCTAATATATATACAAAATACCATACATCATTGTATATAAGAAAACACAAGGAGGATATACAATCACCAATGGATATCAGAGTCCTTAATGAGAATGAAAGATTATGGTGAATAGTCCAGTATAACTGTCCAAAAGATCTGAAGGCAGCACTCAATCTTCACCATCCAAAGGTCAGCATATCTAAAAATAAAACAAGGAAAGAGGCGCCGTATGTGTGAATCTGCAGCAACCAAAATCAAAAATAGAACAAGTGCAGGGTACTCACAATATGGAGCGGCACTCAATTGTGCCTGTAGGTGCGGGCTGGTGTTCTCAGCAAACCAGCTAGCTGTACAAGGCACAAGCAGGATATCACAGAATGCAGAGTCCACAGGTGCTTCAACTAGGTATTAGCATTCCATCCCGTGGTAAGGAGATCTGGAGCTGAAAAACACTTTTACAGAAGGAATGTGCCTTTCTTTGCTAAAAGTTAGACAATATTCATTGCCTCCAAAAACAAGCTTTTACTGTGCAGTCATATTGGTGTGGGACAGATCTTTAGTTTGAGAATGCAGGTGAGACGTCTACTCCTTGTACTGAACCACAGGACTGACCAGACAGAACAATTTTTTTTATTAGAACCCAATTAGGGCGGGAATCCCCTCCCCTTATTGGACCATACACCAATAGTGGAAAGAAAATTTTCCCACAGTATAATAGATACTGAGACAATGACTCCAAAGGTCACCCGAGAGACTTCCCTCTCTCTGCCAAAGACAAAATCAAGAGAAGAGAAAATTGCCCAAAAAAGAACAAGCCTAGCTCCAGCCTCTAGGACCCCTAGATCCATATGATCCAGTATCAAGCGCCCATCCAAAGTAATACGTAAAAGAGGTCCAGCCTGTACTCCAGTATAGATGAACTCGATGTGCCTGTACCGGAAGCTAGAAAAAAAACTCCTCTTGTGTAAAAGTAAGGAGCAGACTTAACTAGTACCCAAAACAGATCTTGCCTGTCATCTAGGATACAAAGTATCTGCCAAAACACTCAAGTTTAAACAGAAATTCTTAAATTCCAGCTTAGCTAGGAAAAAAAGAGAATAATCAAATTAAAGACTATAAGCTCCAGGTCTTAAATTTTGTCTCAAAATTATCATGGGAGCATCACCCCGAACAGAGATGTAGATGCTTCCACCGAAAGTCTACAATAATCTCGACCATCTAAGTCGATAGTATCAAAAATCCCATGTGACGAAGCGTCCTAAGAGTTTCTATAACAACCCAGAGCTCTAAAAACTGAAAACTATCTGCTAACAGAATAGAAGGCAAAAAGAAAATAGGCAAGCGCCCAAATATGATAGCTGAAAAATGAAAATCAAGACGATAAGGAATAGGAACACCATCCCTCCACTCGACTAGTCAAGATCGTTATCTGATTTAGAGGACTGAAATTCAACTGACGGATCAGTACTCTAACATCGCCAAAACCTCTCTCAGAAGTAAACGCAGGCGTACCAATCTAAATCTAAATGCTAAGCCCCCCCAGTCGGAGGATTCAAGTCTGTAGACTCCGACCCTGAAGGTTATACCTCTGAAGCCTCAGAGGAAACTGCATCCCCAAAGGGCTGATCGGACCCAATTGTCATTTTATACGACGGTCCTTGGTCTGGAGAACCTGGATTAACCCTTCGCTTGCAGGCAGCAGGAAGAGGTAGCATCAATAAGGCTGTAGAGATGGCCATGCGGAACTGCGTAGTAACCTCTGGTGAAAACAAATCCCTAACAGGCAAAGGGGGAGAGGAACTCGGGAAAACTGCATATATAGGAACAGGAGAATCTAGGGAACACACCTCAGTGGCTCAGTGGTCTCTAACATTCCAACATTGGCTGATGAGAACACCCTAATGTGGGATACGGAACATAATTGAGAGGATTGGGTTACCCGGGTCTCCTCACAATATACACAGGTATCAAATTCTGTTTCGGAGGGATCCCCCTCTAAAATATCAGAAGCCTTCATAACTCCTCTAAGATAAATTATCGAAAGAGAAAAAACACAACTGGCACCTTATCCCCCCAATGGCTGGGGCACTCACCACCTCCTATGACCGAGACAGGTAGAGAAAATGCTCTTCTCCGCAGACACCGGGTCAGGAAACAGAAGCGGGAAATAAATGTGACCACTCCCGGTCACAGCTTAATAAAAAAACTGTGCAGCTCTCAAAATGAAAAATAATCTGTACGTTCCATATCAGCCTATGAGCCCAAACGTTCTTACACATAAGCAGTCAAAATCATATAACAAATATGATTAAAAGACCCCACTGTTCAATAATCCCCCTCAGGAGATATTAACCCTAGATTCCATAAAGATAAAGGAGTTCCACTGAGACCCTGTCTTCTATCGTTAACATGTGCGTAAAAATGAAACAATCTTACTAGAATCTATGCCGTGGAACAGCGACACGGTCCTTCAAGTTTGACAAATTGTAGCAGTGCCTCTGACATAGACTTGAGTGAAGAAGGCAAGCAGCGAAACTCGTCAACGCTGGTTGCTTAAGGCGCAGTTAATCTGAGTCTGGATGACTTTGCAGAAAGACTCTCCCTGCATCTCCAGACTAACTTTCATCAATGCTCTCACTGAGAGGCTGATAAGACTACTTAAAACTCCAGTCTCATCTCGAAGTGCAGACAACCTTCCTAAGGAACTACTCCAAAATCTTCTGACACTTCACTGCCAACCTCCTGTGACGAAAGGCAAAGAATGGGATGAGGGAAGTGGGGGAGGTATTTAAGCCTTTGGCTGGGAGTCTGGTGGCCAGGCTCTTAATTCCCAATTGTAATGAATGCAGCTGTGGACTCCCTGTATTTAGAAGGAAAACTACATTTATGCTTACCTGATAAATTAATTTCTTTCATGGTGGTGAAAGTCCACGAGGCCCGCCCATTTTGCACTAAATATAACTACATTTTTCTGGTGGCAGTTCTAGGTTGCACCTCATTTTCCCTGCTTTGTGCTTTCCTATCTTTCTACTTCTCCTTTCTTGGCTATATATAAGAATGGCATACCAGAGGGATGGAAAGTATTAGGTACTCTTGGAAATTTGTGAATCTTTGCCTCTTTCTAGTGGCCAGGAGTTGAATTCCCAGGAGTAATAGATAGACTCTTCCCAACATGAAAAACATTAATTTATCAATTAAGCATGAATTTAGTTTATATGACAGCATAATGAGATAAGCTCAGGAGAGTCATGCACACTCCTGAGCCTACCTCAGTATGCTGTGCTGGACAGAAGCCAAGTCAAAAAAGGAGACCAAGAGAAATATTAAATTTGATAAAAAAATTATAAATCATGAAATCTTAACATAATACACTGATAGCAACTATCTAACAAACTTTATTTAACATTTATGGGGAATAATCTGAAACTTTCTCAGAACAGTTGCAAGGAAGGGTAGGTGATTCCCTGAACTATTAACAATTTTTAAAATGTACTGTTAGTGTGTAACATGGATTGGATGATTCACACTTTGATGTGTGTGTGAGCATATGCATGCCTCATTTAGATGCTACCAAATAGTGAATAAAACTTCATAGTGCCAGAGAACACGTTTTCACGGCTCCAGAGTCTAGTAGCAGGGTTTTACACCACTCCAGCCGATGCTTTGTATTGCGCATGTGAGGCTTGTGTACAGCTGCTTGGCCATGGAAACTCATTTCATAAAGCAATTGATACACAGTTCTTGTGCTCATGTTGCTTCCAGAGGCAGTTTGGAACTGTGTAGTGAGTGATGCAATTTTTATGAGCTGCGCACTTTAGCACTTGACAGCCCAGCAATGTGAGATTACGTGGTCACTTGGTCTGTTGTAGCTCCTAGACATTTCCACTCCACAATAATAGCAATTAAAGTTGACCTGGCAGATCTAGTAGGGAAGAAATTTCACAAACTCCCTTGTGACAAAGGTAGCCACATTTAAAGTCAATGAGATCCATAGTACAATTCATTATACTGCCAAAGTTAGTCTATGGAGATTTCATTGCTATGTGTTGGATTTTATATACCTGTTAGCAATGGGTGTGGCTTAAACACCTGAACTCAATAACTAGTAGGATTCGTCTACATACTTTGGCCATATAGTGCATATATGGTATTCCCATATACCTAGCAGTACATAACAGCACCATAAGTGCTTCATGACCAGATGTGGGAGTGTGAGAGATAAATGGGTACCAACCAGCCCCCCTACACTTGTATGGTCAAAGTCAATCCGAAAAGAAAATTAAGCAAATATGAGGTAATGCATTTTATGAAAAATATAAACATTAAACTCAGACTGTCTCACATTGCTTTAAAGTGTTTTTCTACATAACACAATGTACCAAAGCCGTACTTCAGAGCTATACAATGTGTACAGCGAGCAAAGAATTAGATCGGATGACTTTCTGGAGATAGAAATTGGAGAGAGAGGAATTCAATTGCCCAACACAAGTAGAAAGTTTGGTTCTCAGATTAAGTGAGATTTATCGACCATTTTATTTGAATTGTGGCCTGATATCCAGGGATAGACGCTCTCTATAATACTACTTCATCCCTCAACTTACAAACATTGTTACAAATTATTAAAGGGAATGGACTGATATCCAGGGATAGACGCTCTCTATAATACTACTTCATCCCTCAACTTACAAACATTGTTACAAATTATTAAAGGGAATGGCCTGATATCCAGGGATAGACGCTCTCTATAATACTACTTCATCCCTCAACTTACAAACATTGTTACAAATTATTAAAGGGAATGGCCTGATATACAGGGATAGACGCTCTCTATAATACTACTTCATCCCTCAACTTACAAACATTGTTACAAATTATTAAAGGGAATGGCCTGATATACAGGGATAGACACTCTCTATAATACTACTTCATCCCTCAACTTACAAACATTGTTACAAATTATTAAAGGGAATGGCCTGATATCCAGGGATAGACGCTCTCTATAATACTACTTCATCCCTCAACTTACAAACATTGTTACAAATTATTAAAGGGAATGGCCTGATATACAGGGATAGACGCTCTCTATAATACTACTTCATCCCTCAACTTACAAACATTGTTACAAATTAAAAGTAAAGTCAAAATTAAACTTTCACTATTCAAATAGAACATGCACTTTTAAAACAGAATTTATGTTTACCTGATAAATTACTTTCTCCAACGGTGTGTCCGGTCCACGGCGTCATCCTTACTTGTGGGATATTCTCTTCCCCAACAGGAAATGGCAAAGAGCCCAGCAAAGCTGGTCACATGATCCCTCCTAGGCTCCGCCTACCCCAGTCATTCGACCGACGTTAAGGAGGAATATTTGCATAGGAGAAACCATATGGTACCGTGGTGACTGTAGTTAAAGAAAATAAATTATCAGACCTGATTAAAAAAACCAGGGCGGGCCGTGGACCGGACACACCGTTGGAGAAAGTAATTTATCAGGTAAACATAAATTCTGTTTTCTCCAACATAGGTGTGTCCGGTCCACGGCGTCATCCTTACTTGTGGGAACCAATACCAAAGCTTTAGGACACGGATGAAGGGAGGGAGCAAATCAGGTCACCTAAATGGAAGGCACCACGGCTTGCAAAACCTTTCTCCCAAAAATAGCCTCAGAAGAAGCAAAAGTATCA
The DNA here is from genome assembly GCF_027579735.1 of Bombina bombina. Classification (NCBI taxonomy): domain Eukaryota; kingdom Metazoa; phylum Chordata; class Amphibia; order Anura; family Bombinatoridae; genus Bombina; species Bombina bombina. The sequence continues at coordinate 1,409,995,708 of NC_069500.1, forward strand.
AACTTGTAAAATTTGGTAAAAGTGTGCAGTGAAGACCAAGTCGCTGCCCTACATATCTGATCAACAGAAGCCTCGTTCTTGAAGGCCCATGTGGAAGCCACAGCCCTAGTGGAATGAGCCGTGATTCTTTCGGGAGGCTGCCGTCCGGCAGTCTCGTAAGCCAATCTGATGATGCTTTTAATCCAAAAAGAGAGAGAGGTAGAAGTTGCTTTTTGACCTCTCCTTTTACCGGAATAAACAACAAACAAGGAAGATGTTTGTCTAAAATCCTTTGTAGCATCTAAATAGAATTTTAGAGCGCGAACAACATCCAAATTGTGCAACAAACGTTCCTTCTTTGAAACTGGTTTCGGACACAGAGAAGGTACGATAATCTCCTGGTTAATGTTTTTGTTAGAAACAACTTTTGGAAGAAAACCAGGTTTAGTACGTAAAACCACCTTATCTGCATGGAACACCAGATAAGGAGGAGAACACTGCAGAGCAGATAATTCTGAAACTCTTCTAGCAGAAGAAATTGCAACTAAAAACAAAACTTTCCAAGATAATAACTTAATATCAACGGAATGTAAGGGTTCAAACGGAACCCCCTGAAGAACTGAAAGAACTAAGTTGAGACTCCAAGGAGGAGTCAACGGTTTGTAAACAGGCTTAATTCTAACCAGAGCCTGAACAAAGGCTTGAACATCTGGCACAGCTGCCAGCTTTTTGTGAAGTAACACAGACAAGGCAGAAATCTGTCCCTTCAGGGAACTAGCAGATAATCCTTTTTCCAATCCTTCTTGAAGGAAGGATAGAATCTTAGGAATCTTAACCTTGTCCCAAGGGAATCCTTTAGATTCACACCAACAGATATATTTTTTCCAAATTTTGTGGTAAATCTTTCTAGTTACAGGCTTTCTGGCCTGAACAAGAGTATCGATAACAGAATCTGAGAACCCTCGCTTCGATAAGATCAAGCGCTCAATCTCCAAGCAGTCAGCTGGAGTGAAACCAGATTCGGATGTTCGAACGGACCCTGAACAAGAAGGTCTCGTCTCAAAGGTAGCTTCCAAGGTGGAGCCGATGACATATTCACCAGATCTGCATACCAAGTCCTGCGTGGCCACGCAGGAGCTATCAAGATCACCGACGCCCTCTCCTGATTGATCCTGGCTACCAGCCTGGGGATGAGAGGAAACGGCGGGAACACATAAGCTAGTTTGAAGGTCCAAGGTGCTACTAGTGCATCCACTAGAGCCGCCTTGGGATCCCTGGATCTGGACCCGTAGCAAGGAACTTTGAAGTTCTGACGAGAGGCCATCAGATCCATGTCTGGAATGCCCCACAGCTGAGTGACTTGGGCAAAGATTTCCGGATGGAGTTCCCACTCCCCCGGATGCAATGTCTGACGACTCAGAAAATCCGCTTCCCAATTTTCCACTCCTGGGATGTGGATAGCAGACAAGTGGCAGGAGTGAGACTCCGCCCATAGAATGATTTTGGTCACTTCTTCCATCGCTAGGGAACTCCTTGTTCCCCCCTGATGGTTGATGTACGCAACAGTTGTCATGTTGTCTGATTGAAACCGTATGAACTTGGCCCTCGCTAGCTGAGGCCAAGCCTTGAGAGCATTGAATATCGCTCTCAGTTCCAGAATATTTATCGGTAGAAGAGATTCTTCCCGAGACCAAAGACCCTGAGCTTTCAGGGATCCCCAGACCGCGCCCCAGCCCATCAGACTGGCGTCGGTCGTGACGATGACCCACTCCGGTCTGCGGAATGTCATCCCTTGTGACAGGTTGTCCAGGGACAGCCACCAACGGAGTGAGTCTCTGGTCCTCTGATTTACTTGTATCTTCGGAGACAAGTCTGTATAGTCCCCATTCCACTGACTGAGCATGCACAGTTGTAATGGTCTTAGATGAATGCGCGCAAAAGGAACTATGTCCATTGCCGCTACCATCAAACCGATCACTTCCATGCACTGCGCTATGGAAGGAAGAGGAACGGAATGAAGTATCCGACAAGAGTCTAGAAGTTTTGTTTTTCTGGCCTCTGTCAGAAAAATCCTCATTTCTAAGGAGTCTATTATTGTTCCCAAGAAGGGAACCCTTGTTGACGGAGATAGAGAACTCTTTTCCACGTTCACTTTCCATCCGTGAGATCTGAGAAAGGCCAGGACAATGTCCGTGTGAGCCTTTGCTTGAGGAAGGGACGACGCTTGAATCAGAATGTCGTCCAAGTAAGGTACTACAGCAATGCCCCTTGGTCTTAGCACAGCTAGAAGGGACCCTAGTACCTTTGTGAAAATCCTTGGAGCAGTGGCTAATCCGAAAGGAAGCGCCACGAACTGGTAATGCTTGTCCAGGAATGCGAACCTTAGAAACCGATGATGTTCCTTGTGGATAGGAATATGTAGATACGCATCCTTTAAATCCACTGTGGTCATGAATTGACCTTCCTGGATGGAAGGAAGAATAGTTCGAATGGTTTCCATCTTGAACGATGGAACCTTGAGAAACTTGTTTAAGATCTTGAGATCTAAGATTGGTCTGAACGTTCCCTCTTTTTTGGGAACTATGAACAGATTGGAGTAGAACCCCATCCCTTGTTCTCTTAATGGAACAGGATGAATCACTCCCATTTTTAACAGGTCTTCTACACAATGTAAGAATGCCTGTCTTTTTATGTGGTCTGAAGACAACTGAGACCTGTGGAACCTCCCCCTTGGGGGAAGCCCCTTGAATTCCAGAAGATAACCTTGGGAGACTATTTCTAGCGCCCAAGGATCCAGAACATCTCTTGCCCAAGCCTGAGCGAAGAGAGAGAGTCTGCCCCCCACCAGATCCGGCCCCGGATCGGGGGCCAACATTTCATGCTGTCTTGGTAGCAGTGGCAGGTTTCTTGGCCTGCTTTCCCTTGTTCCAGCCTTGCATTGGTCTCCAAGCTGGCTTGGCTTGAGAAGTATTACCCTCTTGCTTAGAGGACGTAGCACTTTGGGCTGGTCCATTTCTACGAAAGGGACGAAAATTAGGTTTATTTTTTGCCTTAAAAGGCCGATCCTGAGGAAGGGCGTGGCCCTTACCCCCAGTGATATCAGAGATAATCTCTTTCAAGTCAGGGCCAAACAGCGTTTTCCCCTTGAAAGGAATGTTAAGTAGCTTGTTCTTGGAAGACGCATCAGCTGACCAAGATTTCAACCAAAGCGCTCTGCGCGCCACAATAGCAAACCCAGAATTCTTAGCCGCTAACCTAGCCAATTGCAAAGTGGCGTCTAGGGTGAAAGAATTAGCCAATTTGAGAGCATTGATTCTGTCCATAATCTCCTCATAAGGAGGAGAATCACTATCGACCGCCTTTATCAGCTCATCGAACCAGAAACATGCGGCTGTAGCTACAGGGACAATGCATGAAATTGGTTGTAGAAGGTAACCCTGCTGAACAAACATCTTTTTAAGTAAACCTTCTAATTTTTTATCCATAGGATCTTTGAAAGCACAACTATCCTCTATGGGTATAGTGGTGCGTTTGTTTAAAGTGGAAACCGCTCCCTCGACCTTGGGGACTGTCTGCCATAAGTCCTTTCTGGGGTCGACCATAGGAAACAATTTTTTAAATATGGGGGGAGGGACGAAAGGAATACCGGGCCTTTCCCATTCTTTATTAACAATGTCCGCCACCCGCTTGGGTATAGGAAAAGCTTCTGGGAGCCCCGGGACCTCTAGGAACTTGTCCATTTTACATAGTTTCTCTGGGATGACCAACTTGTCACAATCATCCAGAGTGGATAATACCTCCTTAAGCAGAATGCGGAGATGTTCCAACTTAAATTTAAACGTAATCACATCAGGTTCAGCTTGTTGAGAAATGTTCCCAGAATCAGTAATTTCTCCCTCAGACAAAACCTCCCTGGCCCCATCAGACTGGGTTAGGGGCCCTTCAGAACCATTATTATCAGCGTCGTCATGCTCTTCAGTATCTAAAACAGAGCAGTCGCGCTTACGCTGATAAGTGTTCATTTTGGCTAAAATGTTTTTGACAGAATTATCCATTACAGCCGTTAATTGTTGCATAGTAAGGAGTATTGGCGCGCTAGATGTACTAGGGGCCTCCTGAGTGGGCAAGACTCGTGTAGACGAAGGAGGGAATGATGCAGTACCATGCTTACTCCCCTCACTTGAGGAATCATCTTGGGCATCATTGTCATTGTCACATAAATCACATTTATTTAAATGAATGGGAATTCTGGCTTCCCCACATTCAGAACACAGTCTATCTGGTAGTTCAGACATGTTAAACAGGCATAAACTTGATAACAAAGTACAAAAAACGTCTTAAAATAAAACCGTTACTGTCACTTTAAATTTTAAACTGAACACACTTTATTACTGCAATTGCGAAAAAACATGAAGGAATTGTTCAAAATTCACCAAATTTTCACCACAGTGTCTTAAAGCCTTAAAAGTATTGCACACCAAATTTGGAAGCTTTAACCCTTAAAATAACGGAACCGGAGCCGTTTTTAACTTTAACCCCTTTACAGTCCCTGGTATCTGCTTTGCTGAGACCCAACCAAGCCCAAAGGGGAATACGATACCAAATGACGCCTTCAGAAAGTCTTTTCTAAGTATCAGAGCTCCTCTCACATGCGACTGCATGTCATGCCTCTCAAAAACAAGTGCGCAACACCGGCGCGAAAATGAGGCTCTGCCTATGATTTGGGAAAGCCCCTAAAGAATAAGGTGTCTAAAACAGTGCCTGCCGATATTATTATATCAAAATACCCAGAATAAATGATTCCTCAAGGCTAAATATGTGTTAATAATGAATCGATTTAGCCCAGAAAAAGTCTACAGTCTTAATAAGCCCTTGTGAAGCCCTTATTTACGATCTTAATAAACATGGCTTACCGGATCCCATAGGGAAAATGACAGCTTCCAGCATTACATCGTCTTGTTAGAATGTGTCATACCTCAAGCAGCAAGAGACTGCTCACTGTTCCCCCAACTGAAGTTAATTGCTCTCAACAGTCCTGTGTGGAACAGCCATGGATTTTAGTGACGGTTGCTAAAATCATTTTCCTCATACAAACAGAAATCTTCATCTCTTTTCTGTTTCTGAGTAAATAGTACATACCAGCACTATTTCAAAATAACAAACTCTTGATTGAATAATAAAAACTACAGTTAAACACTAAAAAACTCTAAGCCATCTCCGTGGAGATGTTGCCTGTACAACGGCAAAGAGAATGACTGGGGTAGGCGGAGCCTAGGAGGGATCATGTGACCAGCTTTGCTGGGCTCTTTGCCATTTCCTGTTGGGGAAGAGAATATCCCACAAGTAAGGATGACGCCGTGGACCGGACACACCTATGTTGGAGAAATAATGTTTTAATTTACTTCTATTATCACATTTGCTTTGTTTTCGTTGTATCCTTTATTGAAGAGTAAAGCTAGGTAGCTTGATAGGAACTTAGAAGCATTTATGTGTCTTAAGATTTTTTAGGCAGCAGAGTTTGCAATAGTATAATGACCATATACAATTATTTCTCAGTCTCTATTAGAATACAACCAGAAAATACAAATTATTTGTATGCAGTATTAAAAAATTAGAAAAAAAAATCAGAAAACACCTTCTATAGGCTAATGTGGCAAGTATTTAGTGTCGCCTCCCCTTACACTTGAGCAATAGCAGGAACCTGGCTCTCGTAAACCTAAATGGAACCCTAATTAATGTCATTGCTAAGACCTGTATCTGTCCTATTTCATGTCAAAATGACTGCTGTGAATAAGTTCTATTACACCAGGTTTGTGCAAGACATGCTTGAGCATTACATACACATGTGGTATGAGTTTAATTCATTGGAAGCTTGCTAATAAGACCAACCTTCAATCACATCATTCCATTTAAAATGCCAACAATCACAGAATTCTACAGACATAAAATCAGACTTTTTGCATCAGCAAGGCCACTCTCAAAAAAAACCTGGATACTCGAGATGTGGTAATCAAGCGGTTACATTTTTTTTTTTAAAGAATCATGAGGGGTCAAGGACAAAAAAGGACTGGAAGGCCAAGAAAACTTTCAAAATCTGATGAGAAGTTTCTCAGAGATTCTTCTTTGAGAGACCGGAAGAAGTCCAGCAAGGACCTGGCTCAGCATCTGGCAGCTTCATCGGGATGCCAAGTTGACCCTTCGACAGTCCGAAGAAGCTTGATCAGGAATTGTCTTTTTGGAAGGGTAGCAGCCAACAAACCACTTTTTCTGAAGGGGAACAGAGTGAAAAGGCTAAGATATGCTAAAGCTCACAAAGATTGGAATGAAGATCAGTGGAAGAGAGTATAAAGGAGTGACAAATCCAAGTTTGGGTCCAATCTACGACATATGAGAAGAAAAGTTGGAGAGAGATGGAAGAATGAGTGCTTGCGGCCTTCAGTGAAGCATGGTGGAGGGTCTGTCCGGGTTTGGGGCTGAATTTGTGCCAGTGGTGTTGGTAATAATGTCTGAATTAGTGGGATCATGAATGCTGAAAAGTACAGTCAGGTTTTATTCATCATGCCATTCCTTCTGGAAAGTGCCTGATTGGGAATGGTTTTATTTTTCAGCATGATAACGACCCAAGCACACTGCTAATGCAGTGAAATCATATTTAGAGAGTAAAAAACAGCTGATAAAATAATCACAGTCATGGACTGGCACCCACAGAGTCCAGACCTGAATATTATAGAGGCCGTATGGGATCACCTGGACAGAGAAATAAATGACAACCTAAATCTAAAGAGGAACTCAGGGAAGTGCTGAAAGAAGCCTGGTATAATGTACCAGAAGATAACTTCAGAAAACTTCAGAACAGTCTCCCCAAAAGAGATCAGGATGTGCTTAGTGCCAAGGGAGGTCACACTAAATACTGACTTTTGCCTGAAGAAGCCATTTTGTTCTGAAAATAGTGTTTTGTTTTATATTTTGTGTATATATTTCCTGTATTTTCTGTTTGTAACTTAATAAAGAGACCGAAAAATAAATATGGATGGTCATTAAAACTTTACTAAAACAACAAATCTAATGGTGGTCTAAAGCTTTTGCACAGTACTGTATATGCCTCTTGTTTTTAACTCATGCATTGTGTTCAGCTAGCAACCAGTAGTGCATTGCTACTCCAACAAAGGATACCAAGAGAGTGAAGTCACTGTAAAACTGTATGCTCTGATTCATGAAAGAAAAAAATTGTGTTTCATGTCCCTTTAATTACCCTGTTTTAATCCAAGTGCCTGTGACACTATAAACACCTAAAAGTAACCTTTAATAAGCAAAAACAAAATTCATTTTTGAAGCCACACACACACTGGTTACAATATTATTAAGAATACTTCAAATTCCTGTTGGTTTTTTTTCAACACAAACTATTTTGATTGGTGTGGGGAGTGCACCTGCGAATAGCCGAAGGGTGGAGATGTGTGCAGTGCTTGTGGCACATGTTTTTAAAGGTGAATTCACCTATGACTCATATATGTATGAGAAAAGTAAATCTGCAGCAGCGTGTGAGCACACTTGCTCTACCTTCACCTCTCTGTGAACTTTTACAATTCTCCCTGACAGGATTCACCCAGCGCTGAACCTGCGTCTGCTCCCGTAGAACAGTGATTAAACTTTACAGCTGGGCTATAAAGCTAATAAGCTCATTGTCAGGGGACTTCCGAAAGTGCAGGAAAGTCATTTGCATAGAAGGAAGCGCGGTCATAGAAATGTTAATCTGCTATGATTACAGATATTACTAGAAATCATTATCAGAGCCGTGCAAGACGTGCACAATGAGCAGGCCAAACAGATGACAGATAAGCAATAAGCCCACCCTCTCTGCTGCTACGTTCTGTTTACACAAATTAAAGAGAGAGGAATCCCCAAACTTTAAAGGGACATGAAACCCCAAAAATGTCTCATGATTTAGGTAGAACATACAATTTTAAACAACTTCTATTGTCAAATGTATTTCATTCTCTTGGTATCATTTGTTGAAGAAGCAGCAATGCACTACTGGTTTCTAACTAAACACATGGGTGAGCCAATGACATATATATGCAGCCACCAATCAGCAGCTAGAACCTAGGTTATTTGCTGCTCCTGAGCTTTCCTAGATAAACCTTTCAGCAAAGGATAACAAGAGAAGGAAGCAACTTAAAGAATAGAAGAAAGTTGTTTCAAATTGTACGTTCTATCCGAATCCTGAATGTCTAATTATGACTTTACTGTCCCTTTAAATGCATGATTGTATTTGTGTTTTAAATAGAAGTGTTTTTGCAGTACATGTTTATAAGCAACTGGTTCAGTAACAGCTTTTATTGTGCATATATACATATGCCCCTGCTCTTGCCTTCTTAGGGAGCAGATATTGTGTTGGCGATGAATCAGTTAGCGTCTTTGCTGATGAATGCACGACCTGTTGTCTCTCCCAGCAGGTTGTGATTGAATGCAGTTGCATAGGGACATATGCACATATGTTCCGTGCTCATTACTAGAAGCATTTTGCTAGTTCTCATGTGCAATTCAATTTTGAATTTTATGTCACTTAGATGGACAGTCTAATGAAAAATAAACTTTCATGATTCAGATAGGGCATGTCATTTTAAACAACTTTCCAATTTACTTTATCATCGATTTTGCTTTGTTCTCTTGGTATTCTTAGTTGAAAGCTAAACCTAGAAGGCTCATATGAAAATTTCTTAGCCCTTGAAGGCCGCCTCTTATCAATGCATTAAAAAAAAAAACACAACTAGAGGGTGTTAGTTCATGTGTGCCATATAGCTAACGTGCTCACGCCCGTGGAGTTACTAAGTAGTCGGCACTGATTGGCTAAAATGCAAGTCTGTCAAAAGAACTGAGATAAGGGGGCAGTCTGCAGAGGATTAGATACAAGGTAATCACAGAGGTAAAACGTGTATTAATATAACTGTGTTGATTAAGCAAAACTAGGGAATGGGTAATAAAGGGATTATCTACAGTGGGGCAAAATAGTATTTAGTCAGCCACCAATTGTGCAAGTTCTCCCACTTAAGAGGCCTGTAATTTTCATCATAGGTATACCTCAACTATGAGAGACAAAATGTGGAAACAAATCCAGACTGATTTGGAAAGAATTTATTTGCAAATTATGGTGGAAAATAAGTATTTGGTCAATATCAAAAGTTCATCTCAATACTTTGTTATATATCCTTTGTTGGCAATGACAGAGGTCAAACGTTTTCTGTAAGTCTTCACAAGGTTGCCACACACTGTTGCTGGTATGTTGGCCCATTCCTGCATGCAGATCTCCTCTAGAGCAGTGATGTTTTGGGGCTGTTGCTGGGCAACACAGACTTTCAACTCCCTCCAAAGGTTTTCTATGGGGTTGAGATCTGGAGACTGGCTAGGCCACTCCAGGACCTTGAAATGCTTCTTACGAAGCCACTCCTTTGTTGCCCGGGTGGTGTGTTTGGGATCATTGTCATGCTGAAAGACCCAGCCACGTTTCATCTTCAATGCCCTTGCTGATGGAAGGAGGTTTGCACTCAAAATCTCACGATGCATGGCCCCATTCATTCTTTCATGTACACGGATCAGTCATCCTGTTCCCTTTGCAGAGAAACATGATGTTGCCACCTCCATGCTTCACAGTAGGTATGGTGTTCTTTGTTTGCAACTCAGCATTCTCTCTCCTCCAAACACGACGAGTTGTGTTTCTACCAAACAGTTCTACTTTGGTTTCATCTGACCATATGACATTCTCCCAATCCGCTTCTGGATCATCCAAATGCTCTCTAGCATACTTCAGACGGGCCCGGACATATACTGGCTTAAGCAGGGGGACACGTCTGGCACTGCAGAATCTGAGTCCCTGGCGGCGTAGTGTGTTACTGATGGTAGCCTTTGTGACGTTGGTCTCAGCTCTCTACAGGTCATTCACTAGGTCCCCCCGTGTGGTTCTGGGATGTTTGCTCACCGTTCTTGTGATCATTTTGACCCCACGGGGTGAGATCTTGCGTGGAGCCCCAGATCGAGGGAGATTATCAGTGGTCTTGTATGTCTTCCATTTTCTAATTATTGCTCCCACAGTTGATTTCTTCACACCAAGCTGCTTGCCTATTGCAGATTCAGTCTTCCCAGCCTGGTGCAGGTCTACAATTTTGTTTCTGGTGTCCTTCGACAGCTCTTTGGTCTTCACCATAGTGGAGTTTGGGGTGTGACTGTTTGAGGTTGTGGACAGGTGTCTTTTATACTGATAACAAGTTCAAACAGGTGCCATTAATACAGGTAATGAGTGGAGGATAGAGGAGCCTCTTAAAGAAGATGATACAGGTCTGTGAGAGCCAGAAATCTTGCTTGTTTGTAGGTGACCAAATACTTATTTTCCACCAAAATATGCAAATAAATGCTTTCCAAATCAGACAATGTGATTGTCTGGATTTGTTTCCACATTTTGTCTCTCATAGTTGAGGTATACCTATAATGAAAATTACAGGCCTCTCTCATCTTCTTAAGTGGGAGAACTTGCACAACTGGTGGCTGACTAAATACTTTGTTGCCCCACTGTATCTTTTTAACAATAAAAATTCTGGTGTAGACTGTCCTGTTAAAGGGGTACTAAACCCATTTTTTTCTTTCATGATTCAGATATGGCATGCAATTTACTCCTATTATCAATTTGTCTTTGTTCTTTTGCTATCGTTATTTGAAAAGCAGAAATAAAAGATTAGGAGCCGGACCATTTTAGGTTCAGCACCAATAAGCAAGCACTATCCATGGTGCTGAACCAAAAATGGGCTGGCTCCTAAACTTTCATTCCTGCTTTTCAAATAATGATGTGCCATGTGCCTGTGGTGTGCAGGTGGCGTGTGTGCCTGTGGTGTGCAGGTGGCGTGTGTGCCTGTGGCGTGCAGGTGGCGTGTGTGCCTGTGGCGTGCAGGTGGCGTGTGTGCCTGTGCCGTGCAGATGGCGTGTGTGCCTGTGCCGTGCAGATGGCGTGCCCGTGTGTGCGCATCTGTGGCGTGCCCGTGTGTGCGCATCTGTGGCGTGCCCGTGTGAGCGCATCTGTGGCGTGCCTGTGTGTGCATCTGTGGCATGCCTGTGTACCTTTTACATCATTAGAAATGTGTGATATGTATATGAGTATATGAGTGATTTTACCCTGTGCTCTACAACACAAACTCTTTTGGAAGCTGTAAGTGCAAACTAAAAACCTATTATGCCAAGAAACTCAACTCATTTGCTAACACTTCTTTAACGGAATGAATGACCCAAAACCAAGAAAACTGCTGTTGAGAATCATAATCTCTTTTCAATACTGATCTTGAAATCGCATTCGTACAGAAAATACAAGCACAGAAATAACGGTTTTCTTAGTCTAAACAAAATGGAGCTATTTAACACGGGTCAGACCATTTCTGGTGCAAATATAATGGAAACCAACGCAGTCATCACACACTCAGGAATGCAGCACCATTGTACATCTCTGCAGGGCTCATTAGGTCTGGATGTCTTCAGGCCATTCCCTTTTTTTGGAGACATTTATAAAACACCGAGATTTTCTACAGTGTTACACGGGGGTCCTGTAAATATGAGACTAGTGACAACAGTTCTGTGTGATGTTCCTACTCACGGTACAGTTAATGTATCGGCTCTCACTATGTGACATGTTAAGACACCTGTCTCTGAAATTAAGAAGGTTAGTGTTCTGAATATGAGAAAATATCTAATATAGGGCCAGATTACTTTTGCTAAAGCGATATTTGCGCTCCACTGAATAATACCAGTGCACGCAAATGTGAGGTGCAATGCGAATGTGACCTTGCGTTTGCATTTCGCTCACGAGAGCGCGCTTCCATAGGCTCCATTGGGAGCCTCGTTCTCATGCCGTAAAACACACCATGAAAACTAAAGCAGCGAAAGGTGTATGTTGTGCAGCAAATATAAATATATATGTAAATAAGAGAATATACATATATACACATATTAACACAAATATATATGTATATAAGCACGTACATACTTTATTTTGTGGGCAATTGGAGACAATTAGAAAATTAACCTGAGGTCTTACCTCTGTTTTATTTTCTGAGCGCTACGGTAGCAATAGCCAGCTACGTGTAATTGCTGGTTACTTATCGCCTGTACTGTATTCCCACAATACTTACTACACAAAACAAATATATAAACACCAGATTTAAATTACTGATAAATAATTTTTTTCTTAGAACTACATTTTGAGTTTCTAGGGTATGGTCTCATTTCTAGGTAACAGCAGGAGGAAACCAATAGGAAGCCTCCCCTTTATATTGTTCATTATTTCAGGCTGGTGTCAGTTTACACAATTCCTTTCTTCATATATGGCATTGCCAGGTATTACTACTGCAGTTCAGCATAGTTCCCTTGATTAATTACATCAGATCAGTTCAATGCAGAGTCTCCTTATTTATCTTAGCTTCATGAAATTGACTATGTAAAGTGCTTGAATATGTTATTACTAGTATTATTAATTGAGGTTTTAAAATACATCTTTTTGTCTATGTATGATGTAGTAAAAGGATAGTCTAGTAAAAATTAAGCTTTCATTCAGATAGGACACACAGTTTTAAAGAACTTTATAATTTACTTTTATCATCGAATATGCTTTGACGTCTTGGTATTCTTTGTTGAAAGCTAAATCTACGTAGGCTCATATGCTAATTTCTTAGCCCTTGAAGGCCGCCTCTTATCTCAGTCCATTTTAACAGTTTTTCACAGCTAGACAGTGCTAGTTCACATGTGCAATATAGATAACATTGTGCTCACTCCTGTGGAGTTATTTATGAGTCAGCACTCAGCACTGATTGGTTAAAATGCATGTCAGTCAAAAGAACTGAAATAAGGGGGCAGTCTGCAGAGGCTTAGATACAAGGTAATCACAGAGGTAAAAAGTGTATTAATATAACTGTGTTGGTTATGCAAAACTGGGGAATGGGTAATAAAGGGATTATCTATCTTTTTAAACAACACAAATTTTGGAGTAGATGGAGACTTTAACTAGAGTTACCACGGTGTATAAAACATGTGGGGGAGCACAGTTGTAAATCCCTGATGAAGTGCCTGTGAGGCAGGAAACGTGTTGGAGTACAGTTCCTGTGTGGTATGAGTTATGGTTGACTTGGAGTGTTTTTAAACTTTGTACAATAAAGCTGATTATTTTACTATATCTACTTGGATGCCTTTCCTACACCTTGGTATGAGTGATGTTCTTCAGTTGAGGCATAAACAAGCATATGCCTAGCTGAAGCACCAATGTCAGGCAAATGCTATATATAACGTGACATAACAGATCCTCATATGGTTCTACCATAAGGGTGAAGTAATTTATTTAAAGGGACAGTATACACCAATTTTCATATAACTGCATGTAATAGACACTACTATAAAGAATAATATGCACAGATACTGATCTAAAAATCCAGTATAAAACCTTTTAAAAACTTACTTAGAAGCTCCAAGTTTAGCACTGTTGATTAGATTAGCAGAAACACCCAGGGAAAGTTGCTAAATTGCAGACCCCCCCCTCCCTGCATATGAAAAGACAGATTATACAAACAGAAGCCAGCAGTAGACTGTAAAAGTGCGTCTACTTCTAACACTGTGGGGCTTGGTTAGGAGTCTGAAAATCAGCAAAATGTTATTAAAAAAATAAGCAAAACTATAGATTGTTACAAAAACACTCCCAGATGGATAAATGGATCATCTACAAAACATTTATGCAAAGAAAAAATTGGTGTATAATGGCCCTTTAAAAGTATAAATTTGGTTTTCACTCACAATCTTGTAGTTACATTAAGGGTGGGAAGTACTAAGCTGCCCATACCAAGGCATGGGTGGTCAAAAGAAAGGTCCCTGCATAGGTATGAGGAAAGGGTCTATAAAGCCCTCAAACTGCTTCCATTATAGCAAATGTATTGAACTGATAAAGCTTTGAGAATGAATGAAAGAAACACCAAGTAGACGTCCAATGGAGGCTTCATTATACCTATCGTACAAAGTAATAGCTTTAGCTGAATGAGCCAAACACTTGAGGCATTCTTTAGTATAACCTAACTAGACAGAGTAACCTTTCAAAGCCCTGAGCCCCAAGATTGGAGAGGAAACGAGAGAGTTTCAGAAATATTAGGTAGCTTCCACAAAATATTTGAGAGGTCTTCCTACATTGCGCTTGTAAAAAAGAGACCTCTCATGTAAGATTTGTAGAGAATGAAGGAATCACGATTTTGGATAAAATATCTAGAGAAGAGACTTTTTTCAGAAGAACTGAACACAGAAATAATTTATCCTACTGAAAAAAATATTTATCTGTTGTCGAAGTCACAAGCAAAATAGCTTTAAAAGTGATCTTGAAGGAACTAAGCCAACAAAATGTTTTTCCTTTCACCAAATCACCAATCCAGGAGATTCCAATCTCTCTTCTTCTCTAGATGCAGAAAATTAATGGGAAAAAGGCATATTTACATTTATAATGCAATCTTGAGTAATTAGTGTGAGAAAAAGTGGAGCAAATGTGGATTTACCTTAAGGAAAAACATAATTTATGCTTACCTGATAAATTTATTTCTCTTGTAGTGTGTTCAGTCCACGGGTCATCCATTACTTATGGGATATATTCTCCTTCCCAACAGGAAGTTGCAAGAGGATCACCCAAGCAGAGCTGCTATATAGCTCCTCCCCTCACATGTCATATCCAGTCATTTGACCGAAACAAGACGAGCAAGGAGAAACTATAGGGTGCAGTGGTGACTGGAGTTATAATTTAAAATTTAGAACCTGCCTCAAAAAGACAGGGCGGGCCGTGGACTGAACACACTACAAGACAAATAAATTTATCAGGTAAGCATAAATTATGTTTTCTCTTGTTAAGTGTGTTCAGTCCACGGGTCATCCATTACTTATGGGATACCAATACCAAAGCTAAAGTACACGGATGAAGGGAGGGACAAGGCAGAAACATTAAACAGAAGGAACCACTGCCTGTAGAACCTTTCTCCCAAAAACAGCCTCCAAAGAAGCAAAAGTGTCAAATTTGTAAAATTTGGAAAAAGTATGAAGTGAAGACCAAGTTGCAGCCTTGCAAATCTGTTCAACAGAGGCCTCATTTTTAAAGGCCCAAGTGGAAGCCACAGCTCTAGTGGAATGAGCTGTAATTCTTTCAGGAGGCTGCTGTCCAGCAGTCTCATAGGCTAAGCGTATTATGCTACGAAGCCAAAAAGAGAGAGAGGTAGCCGAAGCCTTTTGACCTCTCCTCTGTCCAGAGTAAACGACAAACAGGGAAGAAGTTTGTCGAAAATCTTTAGTTGACTGTAAGTAGAACTTCAGGGCACGGACCACGTCTAGATTATGCAAAAGACGTTCCTTCTTTGAAGAAGGATTAGGACACAATGATGGAACAACAATCTCTTGATTGATATTCCTGTTAGAAACAACCTTAGGCAAAAATCCAGGTTTAGTACGCAGGAATGAATGAAAGATCAGATAAGGAGAATCACAATGTAAGGCAGATAACTCCGAGACTCTTCGAGCCGAGGAAATAGCCATCAAAAACAGAACTTTCCAAGATAAAAGCTTAATATCAATGGAATGAAGGGGTTCAAACGGAACACCCTGAAGAACTTTAAGAACCAAGTTTAAGCTCCACGGAGGAGCAACAGCCTTAAACACAGGCTTAATCCTAGCCAAAGCCTGACAAAAAGCCTGGACGTCTGGATTCCCTGCCAGACGCTTGTGTAAAAGAATAGACAGAGCAGAAATTTGTCCCTTTAGTGAACTAGCGGATAAGCCCTTTTCTAAACCCTCTTGTAGAAAAGCCAATATCCTAGGAATCCTGACCTTATTCCATGAGTAACTCTTGGATTCACACCAATATAAATATTTACGCCATATCTTATGGTAAATTTTTCTGGTAACAGGTTTCCGAGCCTGTATCAATGTATCAATAACCGAATCCGAAAACCCACGCTTTGATAGAATCAAGCGTTCAATCTCCAAGCAGTCAGCCTCAGAGAAATTAGGTTTGGTGGTTGAAAGGACCCTGAATTAGAAGGTCCTGCCTCAGAGGTAGAGACCATGGTGGACAGGACGACATGTCCACTAGGTCTGCATACCAGGTCCTGCGTGGCCACGCAGGCGCTATCAGAATCACTGATGCTCTCTCCTGTTTGATCCTGGCAATCAGTCGAGGTAGCAACGGAAAAGGTGGAAACACATAAGCTATGTTGAAAACCCAAGGGGCTGCAAGTGCATCTACCAGCACCGCTCCTGGGTCCCTGGACCTGGATCCGTAACGAGGAAGCTTGGCGTTCTGGCGAGATGCCATAAGATCCAGATCCGGTTTGCCCCAACGACGAATCAGTTGAGCAAATACCTCCGGGTGTAGTTCCCACTCCCCCGGATGAAAAGTCTGGCGACTTAGAAAATCCGCTTCCCAGTTCTCCACACCTGGGATGTAGATCGCTGACAGGTGGCAAGAGTGTGACTCTGCCCAGCGAATTATATTCGAGACTTCCAACATCGCTAGGGAACTCCTGGTTCCCCCTTGATGATTGATGTAAGCCATAGTCGTGATGTTGTCCGACTGAAACCTGATGAACCTCAGTGTTGCTAACTGAGGCCAAGCTAGAAGAGCATTGAATATTGCTCTTAATTCTAGAATGTTGATTGGTAGGAGTTTCTCCTCCTGAGTCCACGATCCCTGAGCCTTCAGTGAGTTCCAGACTGCTCCCCAGCCTAGAAGGCTGGCATCTGTTGTTACAATCATCCAATATGGTCTGCGAAAGGTCATTCCTTCGGACAGATGAACCCGTGACAACCACCAGAGAAGAGAATCTCTGGTCTCCTGGTGCAGATTTAGCAAAGGGGACAGATCTGAGTAATCCCCATTCCACTGACTTAGCATGCATAGTTGCAGCGGTCTGAGATGCAGGCGCGCAAATGGCACTATGTCCATTGCCGCGACCATCAAGCCGATTACTTCCATACACTGAGCTACTGATGGGCTTGGAATGGAGTGAAGGGCACGGCAAGCATTGAGAATCTTTGATAACCTGGACTCCGTCGGATAAATCTTCATCTCTACAGAATCTATAAGAGTCCCTAGAAAAGGAACCCTTGTGAGCGGTAACAGAGAACTCTTTTCCACGGTCACTTTCCACCCATGCGACCTCAGAAATGCTAGAACTATCTCTGTATGAGACTTTGCATTTTGAAAACTTGACGCTTGAATCAGAATGTCGTCTAGGTTCGGAGCCACCGCTATGCCTCGTGGTCTTAGTACCGCCAGAAGTGAGCCCAGAACCTTTGTAAAAATTCTCGGGGCCGTAGCTAACCCGAAGGGAAGAGCTACAAACTGGTAATGCCTGTCTAGAAAGGCAAATCTTAGGTACCGATAATGATCTTTGTGAATCGGTATGTGAAGGTAGGCATCCTTTAAGTCCACTGTGGTCATATATTGACCCTCTTGGATCATGGGCAGGATGGTCCGAATGGTTTCCATCTTGAACGATGGAACCCTTAGGAATTTGTTTAAGATTTTTAATTCTAAGATTGGTCTCAAGGTTCCCTCTTTTTTGGGAACCACAAATAGATTTGAGTAAAACCCTTGTCCTCGTTCCGTTCGCGGAACTGGGTGGATCACTCCCATCACTAAGAGGTATTGTACACATTGTAGAAATGCCTCTTTCTTTACTAGGTTTGTTGATAACCTTGACAGATGAAACCTCCCTTGTGGAGGAGAAGTTTTGAAATCCAGAAGGTATCCCTGAGATATAATCTCCAACGTCCAGGGATCCTGTACATCTCTTGCCCAGGCCTGGGCGAAGAGAGAAAGTCTGCCCCCCACTAGATCCGTCTCCGGAGAGGGGGCCCTGTCTTCATGCTGTCTTAGGGGCGGAAGTAGGCTTTCTGGCCTGCTTGCCCTTGTTCCATGACTGGTTGCCTTTCCAACCCTGTCTGTAACGAGCAGTAGTTCCTTCCTGTTTTGGAGCGGAGGAAGTGGATGCTGCTCCTGCCTTGAAGTTACGAAAGGCACAAAAATTAGACTGTTTGGCCTTTGATTTGGCCCTGTCCTGAGGAAGGGTGTGGCCCTTACCTCCCGTAATGTCAGCAATAATTTCCTTCAAGCCGGGCCCGAATAAGGTCTGCCCTTTGAAAGGAATGTTAAGTAGTTTAGACTTAGAAGTTACATCTGCTGACCAGGATTTAAGCCATAGCGCCCTGCGCGCCTGTATGGCGAATCCGGAATTTTTAGCCGTAAGTTTGGTTAAATGCACTACGGCATCCGAAACAAACGCATTAGCCATTTTAAGCGTTCTAACTTTGCTCAAAGTCTCATCCAATGGTGCTGTGCGAATCGCCTCTTCCAGAGACTCAAACCAGAATGCCGCTGCAGCCGTGACAGGCGCAATGCATGCAAGAGGCTGCAATATAAAACCTTGTTGAACAAACATTTTCTTAAGGTAACCCTCTAATTTTTTATCCATTGGATCTGAGAAAGCACAGCTATCCTCCACCGGGATAGTGGTACGCTTGGCTAAAGTAGAAACTGCTCCCTCCACCTTAGGGACCGTCTGCCATAAGTCTCGTGTGGTGGCGTCTATAGGGAACATTTTTCTAAATATTGGAGGAGGGGAAAAGGGCACACCGGGTCTATCCCACTCCTTACTAATAATTTCTGTAAGCCTTTTTGGTATAGGAAAAACGTCAGTACACACCGGTACCGCATAGTATCTATCCAACCTACATAATTTCTCTGGGATTGCCACCGTGTCGCAATCATTCAGAGCCGCTAATACCTCCCCTAGTAACACGCGGAGGTTCTCAAGCTTAAATTTAAAATTTGAAATTTCTGAATCCGGTCTCCCCGGATCAGAACCGTCACCGACAGAATGAAGCTCACGTCCTCATGTTCTGCAAATTGTGACGCAGTATCAGACATGGCTCTCGTGTCATCAGCGCGCTCTGTCCTTAACCCAGAGCTATCGCGCTTGCCTCTTAATTCGGGCATATTGTATAATACTTCTTTCATAACATTAGCCATATCATGTAAAGTGATTTGTAAGGGCCTTGATGTACTTGGCGCCTCAATCTTACGCACCTCCCGAGCGGGAGACGCAGGTACTGACACGTGAGGAGAGTTAGACGGCATAACTTCCCCCTCTTTGTCTGGTGATAATTTCTTTATCGGTACAGATTGACTTTTATTCAAAGTAATATCAATACAATTGGTACACATATTTCTATTGGGCTCCACATCGGCTTTTGAACATAATGAACAAGCAGATTCCTCTATATCAGACATGTTTAAACAGACTAGCAATGAAGCTAGCAAGCTTGGAAATTACTTTCAATAAGTTTACAAGCAATATAAAAAACGCTGCAGCGCTTTTAAAAACACAGTTGAATAACAAAGAAAACTAATTCAGTTATAGTCAACAATTCTTAACGAGAAATGTATTAATTAGCAGAGGATTGCACATTAGCAAAAGGATGATTAACCCCTCAATACCCAAAAACGGATATCAAATTAAGATTTAACGCTTTTATCACAGTCAAACACACTGTCACAGATCTGCTGTGACTGATTACCTCCCTAAAAAACGAATTTTGAAGACCCCTGAGCTCTCTAGAGACGTCCTGGATCAAGGAGGAAGAAACAGGAAGACTGTGCTAGAATTTTAACTGCGCAACAAGGCGCTAAAACAAGGTCCCTCCCACTCATATTACAACAGTGGGAGACCTGATATAACGGTTTCTATGCAGAAAATACGTTAGCCATGTGGAAAAAAATCATGCCCAAAAAGATTTATCACCAAAGTACCTCACAAAACGAATAACATGCCAGTAAACGTTTTAAAAACAACATTTTGAATGTCATGCAAAGTTATCACTAAGCCTGCTACCAGTCGCTTCCACTGCAGATAAGGCTTAAACATTATTTCAGTATTAACAGTATTTTCTCAGTCAAATTCTAGTCCCTAGAAAATAACTCAACTGCGCATACATTTATCAGCCTGATACCAGTCGCTACTACTGCATTTAAGGCTGTACTTACATCATATGGGTAACAGCAGTATTTTCTTAGTCAATTCCATTCCCAGAAAATAATGTACTGCACATACCTCATTTGCGGGGGACCCCGCATGCTATTCCCCTCTTTCTGAAGTTACCCTACTCCTCAGAATGTCGAGAACAGCCAGCGGATCTTAGTTACGTCTGCTAAGATCATAGAAAAACGCAGGCAGATTCTTCTCCAAATACTGCCTGAGATACAAAAAAACGGCACACTCCGGTGTCATTTTAAAATAACAAACTTTTGATTGAAGAATAATTAAGTAAAAACTCCAACTCCTCTCGCGACCTCCTTCTTTGTTGAGGGTTGCAAGAGAATGACTGGGTATGACATGTGAGGGGAGGAGCTATATAGCAGCTCTGCTTGGGTGATCCTCTTGCAACTTCCTGTTGGGAAGGAGAATATATCCCATAAGTAATGGATGACCCGTGGACTGAACACACTTAACAAGAGAAAGCTCATTTAC
>NC_069500.1:1410023759-1410046259 GCF_027579735.1 Bombina bombina
TGAAAAAGCCCAAGAAATGGTGACTGAACTTAGCGCCGTAAATCTGATTTAGCTGTAAATCTCTAAGGGGGAGCCTGTCCTGCTTTCAAATAAGCCTTGAAAAACAAAAGCTTTAACCAGGATGCCAAAGAAATGGCAGAGGCTTCCTAACCTTTTCTGGAACCATGAAAAACAACAAATAGACTAGAAGTCTTCTGAAATCCTAGAAACCTCGATATAGAATTATAAAGCTCTTACCACACCCAAAGGATGTAACAAACGCTCAAATAATTCTTTAGAATTAGGACACAAAGAACGAACAACAATTTCTCTACAATTGTTATTCAAATTCACAACCTTAGGAAAAAAAGAAGTCCACAAAAAAACTTATCTAGATGAAAAAAATCAGATAAGAGACACACAAGAGAGCTGATAAATCAGAAACTCTTGTAGCAGAAGAGATAGTCAAAAGAAACAACACTTTCCAAAAAAGAAAAAAGAAAATATAGGCTCAAAAGAGAAGAGCCTGCAAAATCTTTAAACCAAATAAGACTCCAAAAAGGAGACATTAATAAATGAATAGGTTTGATACCAACCAAAGCCTGAACAAAACAGTGAATATCAGGAAGTTTAAACAATCTTTCTAGGAAATAAAACAGAAAGAACAGAGATTGTATCCAAGCCATCCTGAGAAAACTGTAAAATCCTAAGAATTCTAAAAGAATGCCAAGAGAATTTATGAGAAGAACACCATAACATATAGGTTTTCCAAACCTGATAATACATGTTCCTTGAAACAGACTTACAAGTCTGCAACATAGTGATAAAAACTGAGTCAGATAAACCTCTATGACTAAACACTAATCAATTTCCATACCATCAAATTAGTAATTTGAGATCCTGATGGAAAAATAGCCCCTAAAACAAGAGGGCTGGCCAAAGAGAAAGCAGCCAAGGATGGCAACTTGGACATTTGAACAAGATCCACATACCAAACCTGAGAGGCCATGCTGATGCCATCAGAAACACATGAGACTGTTAAAATATGATCTTGGAAATTGCCCTTGGAAGAAAAAACCAGAGGTGGAAAGATGAAGTCAGGTTGCAAAACCAAGACACTGCTAATGCATCCACCATTTCTGCCTGAGGATCCCTGGACCTGAAAAGGTACTGGGAAATTGAGAAAACACATCTGTATAGAGATACCACTCTCCCGGATGTAAAGACTGACGGCTGAGATAATCCACCTCCCAAATGTCTAAACCTGAGATAAAAAAAATCGTAGAAAATAGACAGGAGATGAAATCCATCTAAGAACATATTCAAGATACTTCTTAATTGCTTAAGGAACTACAAGTCCCTATTTGTTGATTGACATATGCCACAGTTGTGATATTGTCTGTCTGATAGAAAAAAACGAAAAAGTTCTCTCCTAAAAGAGGCCAAGCCTGAAAGAACTCTGAAAAATAGCACAGAGTTCTAAAATATTGATTAGAAACCTCACCTCTTGAAGTTCCCAAGACCCTTATGCTGTCAGAGACCCTCAGACAGCTCCCCAAACTGTAAGACTTGAATCCATTAAGAATACAGTCCAGGAAGGATGAACAAAAAGAGGCCCCCTGAATAAAATGATGATAGACTAATCACCAAAACAGAGAGAGCAGAGTGTTCGGATTTAAGAATATCAACTGTGATATCAAAAAACAATCCCTGTGTCATTGATTCAGTATGCAAAGCAAAGCGAGATCTCAGATGAAAAACGAGCAAAGGGAACCACGCCCAATGCTACAGTTATGAGACCTAAAACATCCATGCACATGCCACTGAAAGAAATGTTCTAGACTGTAATTTAGACAGGCTAACACCAATTACAATTTACTTTTGTCTGATAAAGACATGAAGACAGAATCCATCTAGAAACCCAAAAAGAAGTGACCCTTGTCTGAGGAATCAAAAAACTCTCAGGTAAATTAAATCCTCTAACCATGTCTTGAAGAAATAAAACTTAGTTGATTCATGAGGGATTCTAAAAAAAGAAAAGTCCATATATTTGAATACTGCTCTTTCATATGTATGTATTGGGTACTTGTAAAGTGAGTCTAATCACCCGTAAGGGACTCAAGATGCTGCTCATTTAATCGACCTTGGAAGGATGAGAGGCTGAATGGACCTCACCGGGAATCAAACCTGCAACCCCTTAGGTTGCAACAGAGCTACAGTTGCTACAGAGCTCAGCCACAGTGCATGAGCTATCTGTCCGCTTTTGATAAAAGAAAAGTTTAAGCTAATACCAAGATACCATCCAAAAAAGGAAGCACCATAATACCCTACTTTCTGAAAACAGAAAGAAGGGCACCAAGAACCTTTGAAAAGATAAAGCTGTCGCTAGACCAAATGGAAAACGCGACAAATTAATAAAGCTCATCTAAAAAGGAAATTCTCAGAATCCACAAGTGGTCTGAATGAAATAAAATGACCTTGCTGAACAAAAAGGCATAACAGTCCTTATAATTGCCAACTTAAAAGTTGAGACTAAAAAAACAATATAAAGTCCTCAGATCCAAGATTGGACTGAATAAACCTTTCTTCTTTGGGACAAAGAATAGAATTGAATAGAAACCCAAACCCTGTTCCTGCTAAAAAGAACTGGTATAATCACTCCTGAAAAAAATTAGCAGCAGATAAAAACAGTTGTTATTATTACCCAAATAAATGGTACACAATAAATTGACCTCAAAGGGCCAAAGGGCTGTATTAACCCTGCCGGGAAATGAATCTATGACCCTTGGATCTAGAACAAGCGTTTGTAGTCAGGACATTCACCAACTGACTAAAAGTAGGGCAGAAAAAAACTCTAAACCTCCAGAAATAGTGGAGATAATAGAAATCAAAGAAATTATTATCCTAACAAGATGGAGATAATAAAATATATTTGAAATCATAATAGATGTAGTGATATATTTGAAATCATAATAGATATAGTAATACATCTAAAGTAAATAAACAGAGTTATATACTTGAGAATCTGAAACTGCTTATGCTAACTGTTCATCCAAGGTTGAGAGAACCAGATAAAGCTGAGCTAAAAAACATAATTTATGTAAGAACTTACCTGATAAATTAATTTCTTTCATATTGGCAAGAGTCCATGAGCTAGTGACGTATGGGATATACAATCCTACCAGGAGGGGCAAAGTTTCCCAAACCTCAAAATGCCTATAAATACACCCCTCACCACACCCACAATTCAGTTTAACGAATAGCCAAGTAGTGGGGAGATAAAATAAGCAATAAAAAAGCATACAAAAAGAGGAACTGGAAATATAATTGTGCTTTTATACAAAAATCCTAACCACCATAAAAAGAATGGGCATCATGGACTCTTGCCAATATGAAATAGATGAATTTATCAGGTAAGTTCTTACATAAATTATGTTTTCTTTCATGTAATTGGCAAGAGTCCATGAGCTAGTGACGTATGGGATAGAAATACCCAAGATGTGGAAGTCTACAGAAGATTCACTAGAGAGGGAGGGATAAAATAACAACAGCCATTTCCTTTGAGAAATTAAATACAGACAACAATTAAGATTTTCTCAAAAAACAAACAAATCAAAAGCAGTAGATTCAAAAATCTGCCTGAAGAACTTTTTCTACCAAAGACAGCTTCAGAAGAAGCAACTACATCAAAATGGTAAAAACAATAAAAGTATGCAAAGAAGACCAAATTAGTGATTTACAAATCTGATCAACCTAAGCCTTATTCTGAAAAAGCACAAAAAATGGTGACTGAACGTATTAGAATGAGCTATAAAACTCTGAGGCGGAGCCTGCTCTGCCTCCAAATAAGCCTTGAAAAACAAAAGCTTTAATCAGAATGCCAAAGAAAAGGCAGAGGCTTCCTAACCTTTTCTGGAACCAGAAAAACAGTAAATAGATTAGAAGCCTTCTAAAATCCTAGTAACCTCGATTTAGAATTATAAAGATCTTACCATATCCAAAGAATGCAAAGAACTCTCAAATAATTCTTTAGGATTAGGACACAAAGAAGGGACGACATATTCTCTACTGATGTTGTTCAAATTCACAACCTTAGGAAAAAAAGAAGTCCACAAAACAACTTATCTAGATGAAAAAAACAGATAAGGAGACACACAAGAGAGAGCTGATAAATCAGAAACTCTTGTAGCAGAGATATAGTCAAAAGAAACAACACTTTCCAAGAAAGTATATAATCTTCAAACCAAATAAGACTCCAAAGAGGGGTGGAGCCAGCTACAGAAGAGACAAGACACACAATTCATGGGCTCCTGAAAAACTAATAGAATTAAGGGCTTAAACAATACATTTTAGCAAAGTTTCTGATCTATATCATAATCTGGGTAGAGCAACTTTTACAAAGATATATCTGATGAGACTTTAAACGCTTACTGCAACAGTTATCCGGACCTCAGCCGATTACAACGACCATGAGGTGATTGTTGGCCTTACAGACGCTCTTGACATAAGTGGAATTCTCTACTACAAGACCAAATATGGAGGATTTCTGTGTGCGGGTACAAGCACTGCTTGATAACTTTGCAGAGAAGATGCAATACAGCCTTGATAACCTAACACTTTCTAGCAGAACTGAATCTACAAAGGAAGTCAATACAATGTGGGTAATGGCAGATGGCAAGGACCCTATAGTGAGCATGAACATTGTCAACATGGCAGATTCCATGCTAAAGTTCACAGAGGAGGGCGAGAGTCCTTCCGTGATATTACAGTTTGATATTCCACATGTAAATCACCAACATTGGGAGAGATCATTTGCAGCATCTCAGCCTGAGCACAGAGTGGAGACCGTCACACTAAATCTATTTATACCCGCTCAATCTCCTGCTGTCCCATATTTGGATCCTACGTCAGCTTTGAATTACTCTAAGCCGAGCGACCAAATAGAAGTCTGTGGCCATTTATGTGGAGTCATGCTTTATTACTATTTATTACTATTGCAGGTTCGTACTTATCAGCTGGCCCTAATGCATGGCTGGAGCCGATCTGGAATCGGTTAAATAAAAGATATACACTTTGTTCTATTCCCGTGATAGATCCATCCTTTCACATATGGAAGTTCCAATGAGCGACTCAAGACAAATATCACTTTATTTGAAGGTACCATGCTGGATTACTTTAATTGTTTTTTATATAGCAGTCTCTATACTCACATCCTGCTGGGAAAATAGGACATAAACTAAATCGCTGATTACATTTCATCTTCTGAGACACTAACCTGTATAAGGGCTACTAGCCGGACATAAAAGGTTTTTTGCACCCCAAGTTTGCTTTTTACTTTAGGAAATGTTGTTCCTTGTTCTCTGGTATTAAGGCGGAGATATGTTTGTGTGGTTATACTTATTTAAATTTGATGTTCTGGGGGCACTGTTTATCTAGCAATATTTATGTTCTGATAATAAGCCTCTTTTTCACTAAGATGTTAAGAGAAATATGCTCCTTATACACTTAAATTTTTGTTTAGATGTCTTCTGTAAGAACAACTTATTTCGTTACAACTATTTAAGAAAGGCAATGGGCTTTTACTTATATATATATATATAAATATATATATATATTGTAGTATATTATATGCTACGTTTAGCTACAACTACTTATAAGTTCTCTTAGACATTTATAACCCTATAGGTGGAGCCTCATAAGTATGACTCTTGTATAGTGTGTTTGTGATTATTTATTGGGTTTCCTCAAAAGATATAAACAAGTCCTGGGTGGTGTATTCCACCTTCATAGATCAGCTTGATGCATATTAGCTTATAAATGATGGAAATCAACGTGTGTTATCTATAAAGTTGGGTATTATATGTTTTATTTCAGTATTTACCTGTTGCTGGGTGTAGGGCCCACATTCAGGGGACAGGACTTACACTTGCATTTTTACCCTGAACTAATGTATATAACAATATTCTTTACATGTTTGGAAGTAGTCTTAGCTCTATATTAATTCAAGAACTCAATTCTTGTTTAATCACAGCCCCCTATATACCAGTGTCTAACCAGAAATACCATAATGACCCCACTAGTTTCATCTTTGTTAAAGGGACAGTCAAGTCCAAAAAAAACCTCACAATTTAAATAGGGCATGTAATTTTAAACAACTTCCCAATTTACTTTTATCACTAATTTTGCTTTGTTCTCTTGGTATTCTTAGTTGAAAGCTAAACCTAGGAGGTTCAATTGCTAATTTCTTAGACCTTGAAGACTGCCTCTAATCTGAATACATTTTGACCACTAGAGGGCATTAGTTCACATGTTTCATATAGATAACATTGAGCTCATGCACGTAAAGTGACCTAGGAGTGAGCACTGATTGGCTAAACTGCATGTCTGTCAAAAGAACTGAAATAAGGGGGCAGTCAGCAGAGGCCTAGAAACAAGATAATTAAAGAGGTAAAACGTGTATTATTATAACTGTGTTGGATATGCAAAACTGGGGAATGGGTAATAAAGGGATTATCTTTCTTTTTAAACAACAAAAATTCTGGTGTTGACTGTCCCTTTAATAAGCCTTATAAGATTATGTTTGTTATGTAAACCGGCTGGCCTCCTACCCCCCCATCCCCATATAGTATTCTGTTTTTTTGTGATTTAGACTTATTTTGCGGTTTCCCTTGTGACTTACCGCACTTATCCGTAATATATTCATATAAATAACTTTATATACCTAAGCTACTCGTTCAAGTTTTTAATGGTTTCTATATTTTTTCTATATATATTTTAATATTTTATTCTCACAGCATTATAGGGCCATATAAAAGATTTCATTTAAAGGAAAGAAAGCAAACAAAAATGATTTAATGTTACAGCATATTTCTTTTTGGTTTCATTTGTCATTCTGTTATATAGCTGTTCAATGCTACTATGTTTATGCAACTGAGTATGTCATTTAAAACAAGAATTCCTAGTTGTTTTGTTCCCCACTGTTGGTGCTTACTCCATTATACACAGCAGCAACAGCTGATAAGTTAGACTAGATGGATGGACACTCACTTTATATGTTATCTTAACGTGAATCTTGTTCATTGTTTATGTATTGTTACAGAAACACAGAAAAGCAAGATATCTGTCTAAATTGTTATCCATGTGGACAAACTAATTGCATATGTTCTATGACAACTTTATACTCTCTATATGAAAAAATACAATAAAAATTATAAATAAAAAAAATAAATAAAAAAAAATAAGACTCCAAAAAGGAGAAATTAATAAATGAACAGACTTGATATCAACCAAAGCCTGAGCAAAACAGCGAATATCAGGAAGTTAAAATTTGCAGACAAACTTATCCAAACCATCCTGAAAAACTATAAAATCCTAGGAATTCTAAAAGAAAACCAGAAGAATTTATGAAAAGAACACTATAAAATATAGGTTTTCCAAACCTGATAATACATGTTCCTTAAGATATTAGAGAGTGGTGTATAAATATACACCACACTCATAGGGGGCGCTAACAGATTACTATAAAATAAAATAAAATAGAGTGTGTAAAAATAAAACAACCTATAGGTAAATAAAATGCTCAAAAAATGACCCAACCCAGAATGGTATATGCAAAATTCATAAAATGTCCATAAAAACACTCCAGAGGAAGAAGGCAGCTCTCTGTCATAGGACGGTCATCCTGATATATCGTGATCTAAGAAGAAAGAGGAACAGAGGCGCCAAACATGGCCTATTAACGTCAGGGCACCAGTACACATAACACCAACAGGATAGAAAATATACTCACAAGTGAGGCACACCCAAATGGTGCTATTGTAGCAGACTGGAACTCAAACAGTGGTCCAGCTCACTGATAACCTCCAGCCAAATATAGATGATCCTTACGAAGGCCTATTGGTTTAAGCCTGGAAGGACAAAAAAGGTACAAGCATAGCCCAGTAACGTTTTGACAACGGATAAAGAAAATTAAAAGTTGCACTTACAAAAGGAAAAGCACCGCCAGGTGCAATATCAGCAGTACTGGGACCTCTCAGCCGCCCAGTGGACTGTGGAGTCCAATCAACAGGATGAGGATAGTCTCAACTTGGAAGAAAAAATCCAGCAAAGCGAAATATTCTGCCCCCACAAGAGCAGAATAAAGAAAAGGTAGCAAGTGTATATTTAAAAACTTTTATTAAAACAAGCGACGCGTTTCTCAGCCACCACAGGGCTGTTTCTTCAGGCTATACTACAATGTTAAAAACACATGCTTTATAAAGAAAATAAGATACAAAGAGCTAGATTCTGATAGGGCAATTAATTACCAATTTGAGTATTAACACCTGTTGAACAGATTAGTAATTGGTTGGTATGGAAACCTCTGTATACAACGCCCTCACAGGTGATATACAAAGATTTGACAATAGTAATATAAACTTGTCACAAATAATATTAAAAACATTGGCAAATGTTAAGCATCTCTACACAAGACCTATGCAAATAATTATCACAATATGCACAAATTTATGTTATGTATCTCCATACAATTTCTATACAAATTCATATCACAATAAGCACAAATTGATATACATGTTCCTTGACACAGACTTATAAGCCTTTTGAGATCCTGATGGAAAAAATAGCCCCTAAAACAAGAGGGCTGGCCAAAGAGAAATGGGCAATGATGGCAACTGGACATCCGAACAGGATCCACATACCAAACCTGTGAGGCCATGCTGAAGCTATCAGAAACACATGACACTGTTCCAATATGATCTTGAGAATCACCTTTGGAAGAAAAAAAACAAAGGAGGAAAGATGTAGTCAGGTTGAAAAACCAAGATACTGCTAATGCATCCACCATCTCCACCTTTGGATCCCTGTACCTAAATAGGTACCTGGGAAATTGAGAAAACACATCTGTATAGAGACACCACTGACGACTGAGATAATCCACCTCTAAAATGTCTAAAATTGTAGAAAATAGACAGGAGATGAATTCCATCTAAGAACGTATTTAAGATAACCTCTTAATTGCTAAGGAACTACAAATCCCTATACTTGATTGACATATATCACAGTTGTGATATTGAATGTCTGAAAGCAAAATAATGAAAAAGTTCTCTCATAAAAGAGGACAAGCCTGAAAGAGCTCTGAAAAATAGCACAGAGTTCCAAAATATCGATTGGAAACCTCGCCTCTTGAAGTTTCCAAACCCCTTGTGCTGTCAAAAGACCCTCAGACAGCTCCCCAACCTTTAAGACTTGCGTCCATTAAGAATACAGTCCAGGAAGGACGAACAAAAGGAGGCGCCCTGAATAAAATGATTATAGACTAATCACCAAAACAGAGAGAGAGAGAGAGAGAGAGAGAGTGTGTTAGGATTTAAAAATATCAACTGTGATATTTCATAACAAACCCTGTATCATTGATTCAGTATGCAAATCAAAAAGAGATCTCAGATGAAAACCAAGCAAAGGGAACCACGCCTGATGCTGCAGTTATGAGACCTAACAACTTCCATGCACATAGCCACTGAAAGAAATGTTCTAGACTGTAAGTTAGACAGGCTAATGCCACTTACAATTGACTTTTCTCCGATAAAGACAGAGACATGAACACAGAATCTATCTAGAAACCCAAAAAAGAAGTGATCCTTGTCTTAAGAAACACGAAACTCTTAGGTAAATTAAATCCTCTAACCATGTCTTGAAGAAACAAAACTTAGTTGATTCATGAGGGATTCCACAAAAAGAAAAGTCCATATAAATCAAGCACAAACTTACTTCATCACCTCCATAGGAGGCAAAGTTTGTAAAACTGAATTGTGGGTGTGGTGAGGGGTGTATTTATAGGCATTTTGAGGTTTGGGAAACTTTTCCCCTCCTGGTAGGATTGTATATCCCATACATCACTAGCTCATGGACTCTTGCCAATTACATCAAAGAAATATAAACAGTACGTGAATATGCTCTACTAAGGTTATATTAAAATTCTAAAGAATCCTGAAAATAAGTAGCAATTTCCATAGAAATAGTAGTACAGTCCCAAGAGGGAAACAAATTAACCAATCTCTAGAATATAATACAGATAGTATATTGAATAGGAAAAGACGTCAAGGGCAAAACTGTTAAAATCCAGAGATTTAAAAAAAAGGATTATTAACATAGTTAATAGGACTAGACTCCTAAAAGCTATAAATAACAAAATTTCCTTAAAGGAACACTCAAGTCAAAATTAAACTTTGTGATTCAGATACAGCATGCAATTTTAAACAACTTTCCAATTTACTTCCATTAACAAAATGTGCACAGTCTTTTTATATTTACACTTTTTGAGTCACCAACTCCTACTGAGCATGTGCAAGAATTCACTGCATATACGTATATGCATTTGTGATTGGCTGATGGCTGTCACATGATACAAGGGGAGTGGAAATAGACATAACTTTGCAATTTATTTAACAAAAATCTACTCATTTGAACTTCAGACTAAGTGCTATTGCATTGTCTTCTTATCATGCATTTGTTGATTATGCAAATCTACTGTATTGACTGGTCCTTTAACAAAGAACAAATAATGTTCAAATGAAAAATAAGGAGAAATTTGAACAAACTGTCTGATACAGGATCCTTTGAGCCAAAGAAACCTTCATCAGTAGAATAAATGTAGTATGCTGTCGGTCAGAACAAAATTAATTAAATCTTAATTTTGAAAAGACCTCGTAAGTTTACTTAAAGGCATAATAGCAGTCATAACCTTTTATGATATAAGCAACATGTGATGTTTGCAGATGAAATCAAGTACATGAACTGAATATGTAAAAAACAGTAAATGTCATTGTACATGTAGAAACATTGCTAGCATAAAACATGATAAATAAAAACAGAATTTATGCTTACCTGATAAATTACTTTCTATTACGGTGTATCCAGTCCACGGATTCATCCTTACTTGTGGGATATTCTCATTCCCTACTGGAAGTGGCAAAGAGAGCACACAGCAGAGCTGTCCATATAGCTCCCCCTCAGGCTCCACCCCCCCAGTCATTCGACCGATGGTTAAGAGAAAAAGGAGAAACCATAGGGTGCAGTGGTGACTGTAGTTTTACAAAAATAAATTTGAACCTGACTTAATTGCCAGGGCGGGCCGTGGACTGGATACACCGTAAGAGAAAGTAATTTATCAGGTAAGCATAAATTCTGTTTTCTCTTACTTGGTGTATCCAGTCCACGGATTCATCCTTACTTGTGGGATACCAATACCAAAGCTTTAGGACACGGATGAAGGGAGGGAAACAAGTCAGGTAACCTAAACGGAAGGCACCACTGCTTGCAAAACCTTTCTCCCAAAAATAGCCTCCGAAGAAGCAAGAGTATCGAATTTGTAAAATTTGGCAAAAGTATGCAGTGAAGACCAAGTCGCTGCCTTACAAATCTGTTCAACAGAAGCCTCATTCTTGAAGGCCCATGTGGAAGCCACAGCTCGGGTGGAATGAGCTGTAATTCATTCAGGAGGCTGCTGTCCAGCAGTCTCATAAGCCAATCGGATGATGCTTTTCAGCCAGAAGGAAAGAGAGGTAGCAGTCGCTTTCTGACCTCTCCTCTTACCAGAATAGACAACAAACAAGGATGATGTTTGTCTGAAATCTTTAGTTGCTTTTAAATAGAATTTTAAAGCCCGAACCACATCAAGATTGTGTAATAGTCGTTCCTTCTTCGAAACTGGATTAGGACACAGAGAAGGAACAATGATTTCCTGGTTAATATTCTTATTAGAAACAACTTTCGGAAGAAAACCAGGTTTGGTACGCAAAACAACCGTATCTGAATGGAACACCAGATAAGGGGAATCACACTGCAAAGCAGACAATTCTGAAACTCTCCGAGCAGAAGAGATAGCTACCAAAAACAAAACCTTCCAAGATAATAACTTAATATCTATGGAATGTAAAGGTTCAAACGGAACCCCTTGAAGAACTGAAAGAACTAAATTAAGACTCCATGGAGGAGCCACCGGTTTATAGACAGGCTTGATTCTAACTAAAGCCTGTGCAAATGCCTGAACGTCTGGTACGGCTGCCAGTCGCTTGTGTAACAGAATAGACAGAGCAGACATCTGTCCCTTTAAGGAACTAGCTGACAATCCTTTCTCCAATCCTTCTTGGAGAAAAGACAAAATCCTGGGAATCCTAACTTTACTCCACGAGTAACCCTTGGAATCACACCAACAAAGATATTTCCGCCATATCTTATGGTAAATTTTCCTGGTGACAGGCTTTCTGGCCTGGATTAAAGTATCAATAACTGATTCAGAGAACCCACGCTTAGCTAGAACTAAGCGTTCAATCTCCAAGCAGTCAGTTGCAGAGAAACTAGATTTGGATGCTTGAATGGACCCTGTATTAGAAGATCCTGCCTCAATGGCAGCTTCCATGGTGGAACAGATGACATGTCCACTAGGTCTGCATACCAAGTCCTGCGTGGCCACGCAGGCGCTATCAAAATTACCGAAGCCTTCTCCTGTTTGATTCTGGCTACCAGCCGAGGGAGAAGGGGAAACGGTGGAAAGACATAAGCTAGACTGAAGGACCAAGGCGCTACTAGAGCATCTATCAATGCCGCCTTGGGGTCCCTGGACCTGGATCCGTAAAGAGGAAGTTTTGAGTTCTGACGGGACGCCATCAGATCCAATTCCGGAATGCCCCATAGCTGGGTCAGCTGAGCAAAAACCTCCGGGTGGAGTTCCCACTCCCCCGGGTGAAAAGTCTGACGACTCAGAAAATCCGCCTCCCAGTTGTCTACTCCTGGGATGTGAATTGCTGAAAGATGGCAGGAGTGATCCTCCGCCCATTTGATGATCTTGGTCACCTCCATCGCTAGGGAACATTTTGTTCCTCCCTGATGATTGATGTACGCCACAGTCGTGATGTTGTCCGACTGGAATCTGATGAATTTGGCCTCCGCTAGTTGAGGCCATGCCTGGAGCGTGTTGAATATCGCTCTCAGTTCTAAAATGTTTATCGGGAGAAGAGATTCTTCCCGAGACCATAGGCCCAGAGCTTTCAGGGAGTCCCAGACCGCACCCCAGCCTAACAGACTGGCATCGGTCGTGACAATGATCCACTCTGGTCTGCAGAAGCACATTCCCTGAGACAGGTGATCCTGAGACAACCACCAGAGAAGAGAATCCCTGGTTTTCTGGTCCAGTTGTATTTGCGGAGACAAATCTGCATAATCCCCATTCCACTGTTTGAGCATGCACAGATGCAGTGGTCTGAGATGAATCCGGGCAAAAGGGACCACGTCCATTGCCGCGACCATTAATCCGATTACCTCCATGCACTGAGCTACAGAAGGCCGAGGAATGGAATGAAGAACTCGGTAAAAAGCTTTGACTTTCTGACCTCCGTCAGAAATATTTTCAATTCTACCGAATCTATTAGTGTTCCCAGGAAGGGAACCCTTGTGAGCGGAGACAGAGAACTTTTTTCTACGTTCACCTTCCACCCGTGAGACCTTAGAAAGGCCAGAACAATGTCCGTATGAGCCTTGGCTCTGTGAAAAGACGACGCCTGTATTAAGATGTCGTCTAGGTAAGGTGCTACTGCAATGCCCCGCGGCCTTAGTACCGCTAGAAGGGACCCCAGCACGTTTGTGAAAATTCTGGGAGCGGTGGCCAATCCGAAAGGAAGGGCCACAAACTGGTAATGCTTGTCCAGAAAGGCGAACCTTAGGAACTGATGATGATCTTTGTGGATAGGAATATGTAGGTACGCATCCTTTAGATCCACGGTAGTCATATATTGACCTTCCTGGATCATCGGTAAGATTGTCCGAATGGTTTCCATCTTGAATGATGGAACTCTGAGGAATTTGTTTAGGATTTTCAGATCTAGGATTGGCCTGAAAGTTCCTTCCTTTTTGGGAACTACAAACAGGTTGGAGTAAAATCCCAGTCCTTGTTCTGCAATTGGAACTGGGTGTATCACTCCCATCTTTAGAAGATCTTCTACACAGCGTAAGAACGCCTGTTTCTTTGTCTGGTCTGAAGACAAAATGAGACACATGGAACCTTCCCCTTGGAGGGGAGTCCTTGAATTCTAGGAGATACCCCTGAGTAACAATGTCTAATGCCCAGGGATCTGGAACATCTCTTGCCCAAGCCTGAGCAAAGAGAGAAAGTCTGCCCCCTACTAGATCCGGTCCCGGATCGGGGGCTACCCCTTCATGCTGTCTTGGTAGCAGCCGCAGGCTTCTTGGCCTGTTTACCCTTATTCCAGCCCTGCAAGAGTTTCCAGGTTGCTTTGGGCTGTGAAGCGTTACCCTCTTGCTTTGCGGCAGCAGAGGTTGAAGCAGGTCCGCTCCTGAAGTTGCGAAAGGAACGAAAATTAGCCTTGTTTTTGGCCTTAAACGGTCTATCCTGCGGAAGGGCATGGCCCTTTCCCCCAGTGATATCCGCGATAATTTCTTTCAACTTGGGACCGAAAAGGGTCTTTCCCTTGAAAGGAATGTTTAGTAACTTTGTTTTGGACGACACGTCAGCCGACCATGATTTGAGCCAAAGCGCTCTTCGCGCCATAATGGCAAAACCAGAATTTTTCGCCGCTAACTTAGCTAATTGGAAGGCGGCATCTGTGATAAAAGAATTAGCTAACTTTAAAGCATGAATTCTATCCATGACTTCATCATACGAAGTCTCCCTCTGGAGCGACTCCGCCAGCGCCTCAAACCAAAAAGCCGCTGCAGTAGATACAGGAATAATGCAGGCAATTGGTTGAAGAAGGAAGCCTTGCAGCACAAACATTTTCTTCAGCAAACCTTCCAATTTTTTATCCATAGGATCTTTGAAAGCACAACTGTCCTCTATAGGAATGGTAGTGCGCTTGGAGAGAGTTGAAACTGCTCCCTCAACCTTAGGGACCGTCTGCCACGCGTCCCGCCTGGGGTCATTTATGGGGAACATCTTCTTAAATATAGGGGGGGGGGGAACAAAGGGTACACCTGGCCTCTCCCATTCCCTAGTCACAATATCCGCCACCCTCTTCGGTATCGGAAAAGCATCAGTGTATACAGGGACTTCTAGAAACCTGTCCATTTCACACAATTTTTCTGGGACCACCATGGGGTCACAATCATCTAGCGTAGCTAAAACCTCCTTAAGCAGTACGCGGAGGTGTTCCAGCTTAAATTTAAACGCTAAGGCATCTGATTCTGCCCGCTGAGAAACTTTTCCTGTGTCAGAAATTTCTCCCTCGGACAGCCCCTCCCTCACTGCCACTTCTGAGTGTTGTGAGGGTACAACGGATAGATCATCCAAAGCCTCTGATTGCTCATCCTCTGTTCTTAAAACTGAGCTATCACGCTTTTTAGGAAAAACTGGCAGTTTGGATAGAAAAGCTGCAAGGGAATTATCCATGACTGCTGCTAATTGTTGTAATGTAATAGGGCCCAATGCGCTAGAGGTACTAGGCAACGCTTGCGCGGGCTTAACTGGTGTCGACACATGGGGAGAGGAAGGAGGACTATCCTTGTTACCTTTCGTCAAAGAATCATCTTGGGCTACATTTTTAAGTGTCACTGCATGGTCTTTAAAATGTTTAGAAACGTTAGCACACTTTAAACACAAATGTAAAGGGGTACCGCCATGGCTATTAAACACATAGAACAGGGTCTATCTGTAGGCTCAGACATGTTAAACAGACTTTGACAGCACTCAAATACAATAAAAAATTTTTTTTGAAAAAACGGTACTGTGCCTTTAACTAATAAAAAGCGCACACTTTTTTACTGAATCTCAAAAAAACATCCAATCTTTATGAAATTTTCATCATATGATCCTAATGCTTTGAAATGATTGCACAGTAAATTTCAAGACAATTAACCCCTTATTGCCCAAACCGGAGCAAATTAAAGCAGACCACCGGTTTAATAATCTACAGCATCATGCCACAGTCTCTGCTATGGCCCTACCTTCCTTGGGGATTAGTGTTGGATGAAAATAAGCCTCTCTGGAGCCCTTCTAGCAATCTCTGGGCTCTGCATGTGAAGCTGCATGAAGCTGTCTTGCAAAAGAACTGCGCAACTGAGGCGCGAAAATTAGGCCCCCTCCTTCATCACTCCGGAGTTGTGGGGCCTACCCAAGCCAAAATAGGTGTCTAAAGATATGCCAGGCGTAATAAAACCCCAAAAAGTGTTCCAAACGTATTAAACACTTGTACAAATATCAGATTATAGTAATAAAATAATCGATTTCCCCATAACAGTGTCCACCAGTGATTTAAGCCTTTCAACTAAGCCATCCTTCTATACTCTCAGAAAATGGCTTACCTTCCCACTTGGGTATTTCTGTCAGTCTTCTAGCATTACCAAGTCTTGTTAGAAAAAAAGTGACTGAGCATACCTTAAGCAGTTAAGCCTGCAAACTGTTCCCCCCAACTGAAGTTCTCCGGTACTCAACAGTCCTGTGTGGGAACAGCAATGGATTTTAGTTATAACATGCTAAAATCTTTTTCCTCTCAGCAGTAATCTTCATCACTTTCTGCCTCAGAGTAAATAGTACAAACCGGCACTATTTTAAAATAACAAACTCTTGATTGAAGAAATAAAAACTACAAATCTAACACCACATTCACTTTACCCTCCCGTGGAGATGCTACTTGTTAGAGCGGCAAAGAGAATGACTGGGGGGGCGGAGCCTGAGGGGGATCTATATGGACAGCTCTGCTGTGTGCTCTCTTTGCCACTTCCTGTAGGGAATGAGAATATCCCACAAGTAAGGATGAATCCGTGGACTGGATACACCAAGTAAGAGAAAGCTACATAATTGAGCTGAAGAAATAAAAACAGCTTAACCCTTTAAGGACACAGCTTTCTGTTTGTTCAATTGTTTTATGACGGAAAAATTCCATCATATGTCCTTAAGAGGTTAATAATGAAAGGAACACACTTAGGTTTGTAGAATTGTGTTCCAGTGCATCATAGTTTCTAAATTAACATCAGAGTCAGGATCAGAATGAGACATCTCACAAAATGTAACAGAAAAAAAAGAAAAATAACATTAGGCAAAACATTTTATTTTTATTTTTTTAAATAAAATCAAAAAGCAGGCATAATAGCTTTCAAAGTTCATGAAAACAGCGAGGCATAGAGGGAGAGGGGAAAAATAATTAAAATTTGGTGCCAAGAATGACGCATTACGCAAAAAGAAGTTAACATTGTTGGCGCAAAACTACCACCAGGAAATGACAACTCGCGTCATAACAAACACGATTTCGAGCCAAAACAACTAGCGTCAACAAAGACGCAGGAAATTACTAAATTTGTGCCATCAAAGGTGCAACTTGGCGCCAAAAATGATTGCATCAATTCTGACGCAATAAAAAACAGCATTTTGCGCCCTTGTGAGCCTAGATTTGCCTGCGAAAAAATTAAAGTCAAATTAGAAAAAGACTGAACCCCAGGTAAGAAAAAAGTTTAAATAAACTTCCCAAACAGGATTCCTATACTGAAACTGTTAAGACTGCAAATAGAAATACACATAGACCTGACTCATGGCAAATATTAGTAAAATACATATATTTAAAACTTTATTTATTTTATTAATACATAAAGCGCCAAACCATAGCTGAGAGTGTCTTAAATAATGATACATACTTACCGAAAGACACCCATCCACATATAGCAGATAGCCAAACCAGTACTGAAAACTATCAGCAGAGGTAATGATATATAAGAGTATATCGTCGATCTGAAAAGGGAGAACCCTTGAAAAGATTCCCCGTGAGAGAAACCATAAAATCAATAGACGATACTCCCTTCACATCCCTCTGACAAACACTGTACTCTGAGAGGAATTGGGCTTCAGAATGCTTAGAAGCGCTTTTCATAGAAGAAATCATAAAAATCAAGCACAAACCTACTTCGCCACCTCCACAGGAGGCAAAGTTTGTAAAACTGAGTTGTGGGTGTGGTGGAAGGTGTATTTATAGGCATTTGAGGTTTGGGAAACTTTGCCCCCTCCTTCTGGTAGGAATGTATATCCCATACGTCACTAGCTCATGGACTCATGCCAATTACATGAAAGAAATAGTAACGTTACTGTCACTGGGAGGCTAGTATATTTCACTGTACTCCCCATGCATGCTGGTCACGTCTAACATAGTAACATTACTGTCACTGGGAGGCTAGTGTCTATGTTAGATGTGACCAGCGTGCATGGCAGAGTCCAGTGAATTAGACACTAGTCTCCCAGTAACAATAACGTTACTATGTTAGAAGTGACCAGCATGCATGGGGGAGTACAGTGATATAGACACTAGCCTCCCAGTGACAATAACGTTACTATGTTAGACATGACCAGCATGCATGGGGGAGTACAGTGAATTATACACTAGCCTCCCAGTGACAATAACGTTACTATGTTAGACATGACCAGCATGCATGGGGGGGTACAGTGAATTAGACACTAGCCTCCCAGTGACAGTAACGTTACTATGTTAGACTTGACCAGCATGCATGGTGAGTACAGTGATATAGACACTAGCCTCCCAGTGACAGTAACGTTACTATGTTAGACATGACCAGCATGCATGGTGAGTACAGTGAATTAGACACTAGCCTCCCAGTGACAGTAACGTTACTATGTTAGACAGGACCAGTGTGCATGGGGGGTACAGTGAATTAGACACTAGCCTCCCAGTGACAATAACGTTACTATGTTAGACATGACCAGCATGCACGGGGGGGGGGGGGGGTACAGTGAATTAGACACTAGCCTCCCAGTGACAATAACGTTACTATGTTAGACATGACCAGCATGCACGGGGGGGGGGTACAGTGAATTAGACACTAGCCTCCCAGTGACAGTAACGTTACTATGTTAGACGTGACCAGCATGCATGGGGGGGTACAGTGAATTAGACACTAGCCTCCCAGTGACAGTAACGTTACTATGTTAGACTTGACCAGCATGCATGGTGAGTACAGTGATATAGACACTAGCCTCCCAGTGACAGTAACGTTACTATGTTAGACATGACCAGCATGCATGGTGAGTACAGTGAATTAGACACTAGCCTCCCAGTGACAGTAACGTTACTATGTTATACGTGACCAGCGTGCATGGCAGAGTCCAGTGAATTAGACACTAGCCTCCCAGTAACAATAACGTTACTATGTTAGACGTGACCAGCATGCATGGGGGGGGGGGTACAGTGATAAAGACACTAGCCTCCCAGTAACAATAACGTTACTATGTTAAATGTGACCAGCATGCATGGGGGGGTACAGTGAATTAGACACTAGCCTCCCAGTAACAATAACGTTACTATGTTAGACGTGACCAGCAAGCATGGGGGGGGGGGGGGGAGTACAGTGATATAGACAGTAGCCTCCCAGTAACAGTAACGTTACTATGTTAGACGTGACCAGCATGTATGGGGAGTACAGTGATAAAGACACTAACGTTACTATGTTAGACGTGACCAGCAAGCATGGGGGGTACAGTGAATTAGACACTAGCCTCCCAGTGACAGTAACGTTACTATGTTAGACATGACCAGCATGCATGGTGAGTACAGTGATAAAGACACTAGCCTCCCAGTGACAGTAACGTTACTATTTTAGACATGACCAGCATGCATGGTGAGTACAGTGATAAAGACACTAGCCTCCCAGTGACAGTAACGATACTATGTTAGACGTGACCAGCAAGCATGGGGGGGTACAGTGAATTAGACACTAGCCTCCCAGTGACAGTAACGTTACTATGTTAGACATGACCAGCATGCATGGGGGGGGGGGGGGTACAGTGAATTAGACACTAGCCTCCCAGTGACAGTAACGTTACTATGACCAGCGTGCATGGGGGAGTACAGTGAAATACAGCAAAGATCTGTTGTGCTTGCCTGAGCAGTTGTGAACACAGTTGTCTGTCAATAGTTTGTCTTCTCTCTGATGTCATCAGAAATAATCTGTGCAGGTGCACTACATAAAAGACTTTCCATAATTTGTGTAATGGTGCATTTATATAACTTCAGATCTCTGAATATGGAGATTTAAGAATCCTGTAAAGACACAGGGAAACTGGTATCACTTCATAGGGCCATTATAATAAAAAAAAATGACGATCTAATTTGTCAGCGCATGTAATTTTAAAACTAGTGACCCTGTGTGTTTAACCCCACAAATGGTTACACATAATTAAAGTACCAGAGCCTCAGAGCGGAAACTGTACTAATTGTGCAACTGGGTCATGTGACTAGCTACTGCTAATTGGGTCAGCGGCAGTATCCACTAAGGACCAGCAGCGCTCTGCGGCTCCCATGCACTGCTTTAACTGTGTGTTTAAACAATTTGCTGCGTTTAAGCATTTAGCATTTGCTAGTTTTACATTTATATGCTCTAGCGAATTATAGCATTTTATTTTTTTACTATAAAGATCGCTGTAAATATTAAATATATATTTATTATTTGTATTGTGTCACTATCTTCATTAGGGGTTGTGCACAAGGAAGGAGGCACTGATGATGAGTTTATGGAACCAAGGGGGCAGTGGCAAGAAAAACTTTTAACTTGATGTTCCTTTAATAGTTCAGTGTAGAGAATCCTTTGACTTGAATTTAAAGGGATATTCTAATGAGGAAAAAAATCAGAGCATGTTATTTTGCCACTAATTATTGTGGAACTCTGTGTGTTTAACCCTTGCAATGGGCTTACCGACAGTTGGTGACTTGGTCACCGGCGATTTCCTGTTAGGGACAGTTTGTGTGTGTGTGTGGCTCCCAAGCATGGCATTGCCTAGGTGTTTAATCCCTTAGTAGGGGTTAAACACACAGAGTACCACAGCAAATAGAATTCTCTAATTCTTTATTCCTCTATAATATCTACTGAAAGGCTCCATGTGCAGATACCCTGCGGATACAATGGCCCAATCGCTTCCCTCCCCCCAAACAGGATTACAGACCTAGAAGCGATGCTGCCATCCAAGTTCATGCTTTTTCATAGTTTATACGAAGGCTGCCATAAAAAACCCAGAACCTGTGCCGAGCCAGGCATATCTTAGTACAGCAGCTTTATTCCTCTACTCACACGAGGGAGAATAAACCATTACATCACTGAGCACTTTATACAAAGAAGCACTTTACGCCTCTTTGTAGCCGCAGAGCCAAAAAGATACCCGGAGAACCAGAGAAGTCACATTTCCTGCTGGCGTTTGAAGGGTTTTGAACTTGCACGGGAAGCAGTGATGTCATTGATGGAGATGCGTGTTCCAAAAACAGTGGAAGAGTGCGAGGGACGAGATGGAGATTGTAGCTTAACAAACAGCCTCAATTACTACAAACTCTCCAGTGAGCCTCATTAAATACCTCATTAATCAGAATTATAGCTAGGTTCTTTTCTATACATCAGAAAGGACACGGCTAGGAAGAGTTTAACATTTATTTGTAGTTAGCAAAATGTCAAGTTAAAAATACCGTAAAGCTAACCTGTTAATATGCGATAACCATGTACATTTATCTGTCACAATAATGTTAGATTTATCTCTTGTTTTTATGCATTTGCGCATTTTAAAATTAAATCATTATTTTGTATTGCTACACTTTTTAGTGATTAAACTGTATTAGGTTGTAACATAAAATGCTTAAATGTGTGTAATTAAAGGGACACGTAATCTAAATGTTTTCTTTCATGATTTAGAAAGAGTAAGCTTTTTAACAACTTTCTAATTTACTTCTATTATCTAATTTGCCTCAGTCTCTTGATATCCTTTGCTGAAAAGCATATCTAGATAGGTTCAGTAGCTGCTGATTGGTGGCTGCACAGATGCCTCGTGTGATTGGCTCACCTATGTGCATTGCTATTTCTTCAACAAAGGGCAACTAAAGAATGAAGCAAATTAGATAATAGAAGTAAATTGGAATGTATTCTCTATCTGAATCATGAAAGAAAAATTCGGGCTTTAATATCTCTTCAAAAAATAAATCTTTGCAATATACTTCATTATTTATTCCCCCCCCCCCCTCTCCTGTAATTTAACGCTCAAAAAAATGTTGGTTTTCTAAATTCCACTGAGTTTCTGTAAAGTGATGAGCGTAGCCATGCTATCTAACCCTCCTGCTGATAACAAATAGGGACAGCCATAAAACAGGCAATACGAGAGACTGTGCAAACAAGCACATACAATTATGTTGTTTGCACAAACTCTTTATTATTTCCTTATAACTATCGCTAATTGTTTTCAGCAAAAGCTAGATATAAATAGAAAACTAGTTCAAGCATAGCAGCGCCCATTACTTTATAGAAACTAAGCCTTCACACTTATGTCTTCTATATTTAAACTACTAACAGTATTGTAAATGAAAACATCTACATACTTTTCTCAGGCTAATTTTTGCTTTGAATACATCACTGTGTCTAGCACGGATTTACTGCTTAATATACATTTAAATTGCATTGATCTAAAACAAATATATAAAAAAAATCATCTGCTACTTAGCAGAAATGATTCATTCATGACCTCATTGTGCTGATTTTTGC